>NC_073306.1:158708835-158859747 GCF_027595985.1 Sorex araneus | reverse complement strand
AAAGGAAGAAAGAACGAAGGAAAGAAAGAAAGAGAGAGGAAGGAAGAAAGGAAGAAAGAAAGAAAGAAAGAAAGAAAGAAAGAAAGAAAGAGAAGGATAGAAAGTTTGAAAGAAAGAAGGAAGGAAGGAAGGAAGGAAGGAAGGAAGGAAGAAAAAGAAAGTAGGATAGAAAGATAGAAATAAAAAAGAAAGATGGAAGAAACAAAGAAAGAAGTAAAGAAAGAAAGAGAGAGAAAGATAGAGAGAGAAAGAAAGAAGGAAAGAAAGAAAGAAAGAAAGAAAGAATGAAGGAAGGAAGGAAAGAAGGAAAGAGAGAAAGAAGGAAAGAGAGAAAGAAAGAAAGGAAGGAAGAATGAATGAAGGAAAGAGAGAGAAAAAGAAAGAAAGAAAGAAAGAAAGAGAGAGAGAGAGAAAGAAAGAAAGAAAGAAAGAAAGAAAGAAGGAAGGAAGGAAGGAAGGAAGAAAGAAACAAAGAAAGAAAGAGGAAGGAAGGAAGGAAGAAGAGAAGGAAATAAAGAAAGAATGAAAGAAATAAGGAAGAAGGAAAGAAAGAAAGAAAGAAGGAAAGAAAGAAGGAAAGAGAGAAAGAAAGAGAGAGAAAGAAGAAAAGAGCGAAAGAAGAAAAGAGAGAAAGAAAGAAAGAAAGAAAGAAAGAAAGAAAGAGAAAGAAAGAAGAAAGAAAGAAAGAAAGAAGGAAAGACAAAAAGAAGGAAGGAAGAAAGAAAGAAAGAACGAGAGAAAGAAAGAAAGGAAGGAAGGATGAAAGGAGGAAATAACGAATGAATGAAAGAAAGTTAGAAAGATAGAAAGAAAGAAAGAATAAAAGAAGGAAAGAAAGAAAGATAGAAAGAAAGAAAGAAGGAAAGAAACAAAGAAAAAAGGAAAGAAAAAGGAAAGAAGAAAAGAAAGAAAAAAGGAAAGAAATAAAGAATGAAGGAAAGAAAGAAAGAAAAGAAAGAAAGTAAAAAGAGAGAAAGAAAGAAAGAACGAATGAAGAAAAGAGAGAAAGACAGAGAGAGAGAAGAAGAAAGGAGAGAAAGAAAGAAACAAAGAAAGAAAGAAGGAAAGAAAGAAGTAAGGAAGGAAGAAAGAAAGAAGGAAAGAGAGAAAGAAAGAGATAAAGAAAGAAAGAAAGGAAGGAAGGAAGGAAGGATGAAAGGAGCAAAGAAAGAAAGAATGAAAGAAAGAAAGAAGGAAGGAAGGAAGGAAGGAAAGCAAGAAAGAATAAAAGAAGGAAAGAAAGAAATATAGAAAGAAAGAAAGAAAAAGAAAGAAGGAAAGAAAAAAGGAAAGAGAAAAGAAAGAAAGAAGGAAAGAAACAAAGAACGAAGGAAAGAAAGAAAGAAAGAAAGAAAGAAAGAAAGAAAGAAAGAAAGAAAGAAAGAAAGAAAGAAAGAAAGAAAGAAAGAAAGAAAGAAAGAAAAAGAAAGAAAGAAGGAAGGAAGGAAGGAAGGAAGGAAAGAGAAAGAAAGCAAGAAAGAAAGAAAGAAAGAAAGAAAGAAAGAAAGAAAGAAAGAAAGAAAGAAAGGATGAACGAAGGAAAGAAAGAAAGAGAGAAAGAAAGAAAGAGAGAGAGAAAGAAAGAAAGAAAGAAAGAAAGAAAGAAAGAAAGAAAGAAAGAAAGAAAGAAGAAAGAAAGAAAGAAAGAAAGAAAGGAAGGAAGGAAGGAAGGAAGGAAGAAAGGAAGAAAGGAAGAAAGAAAGAGAGCTCTCAGGGGATTCCAAAGGAGTCATTGGACTCTTGTGATGTTTTGCCATTTTTCTTCTTCATCAGCTATTTATAGTCTTGATATTTTCCTAATAAATGAAGCATGAGAGGGAATCATAAGGATGAAAAGTCCAGCAAAAACTGCTTAATTTCTTCTCTATCTTTATCCAGAAAATCATTATCTAGAGTAATTCTAAATTATTATCTAGAGTTTCACCTCCACAATCAATTTTTTAACAGGTAATACACTTGGAGGAACAGGAATGACCACACACTAGAAAAAGTCATTAGAATGACACAAATGATGAAAATAATAATTCAAAATTATGCATGAGCTTAAGATTGCACTTAGAGTAAATTCAATTATAGTTTCCACAGTGATTTCTCTCTCTGTGTGTGAGTTTTGTAGCAGCGTCTTAATCTAAATATTGATGTTCTATTCATAATATGGTGGGCAATAGTGCTGAGGCAACAAATTTCTTGGTTCTGAAGAAAAAAAAAGTTTCAGAAAGGCAATAAGCTGTTATTCAGTAGCCCCAGCCCAGAATTTTCTGCAATCATTTGCTCTCTGGAACCCTATGTCTGTTCCCAGTCCCATTCCTATGACTAAGTGATTCTGCTTTGCTGATGAGCTTTAGTTAATTAAGAATCACCCTTGGAGCTATAGATGAAGTCAACTAGCTTACACTTCAGGCTTCATGTGAGGGGAAAGAATAGTTTTCTAGAAATTTTGTATCCCACTAGGAGAGGAATTTCGAAGACCCCGTATGGCGCCTGTCAATCTCAGTTAGACCACTGTGCTTCTCCTCATTAAGTCTCTTGCTCTAGACTCTCTCCATTCTCCCATCTGCTCTACTGCTCCTAATGACAGCAACAAGAAATGTAAGCAACTCAGCTGGTATACAAAGATGTTTACAGATTGTATTCAAGCTACCTTTTAATTCATTATTTTATCCTCTTTCTGAAATGAAGGGGCAAAAGTACTCCCAACTCTTTCCCACCTTTTCCCATCTGATAACTGTTCTTCATGGTTAAAATTCACCATTTTTATCTAGAGGCATTTAAAAAAAAATCATACCATCTCAGGGTTAGTTTAGGCAACTCTGTGTTATCCTGGTAATGTAAGTTTACCTTCCATCATAGAAACCACCTACTCTATCGATTTGCTTATTTTTCTTTGTCTTTCAAGAAATTAAGATTCCTAAAGGAAAAGCCCATAGCTCAGTATCCTTAGAGCTTGGGATTTTACGGAGCATAATATAAACATTCAGTCACCTAATGCATATTTACTGAGTGATTATGACTTCCTGGAAAAGTCTACTAGATGGTTTAGGTATAGCATGAGCAGAAAGCATAATAAAATCCCTATTACTGCTATCTTACAGCCTATCCATTAAATTAATGAATAGAGAATAAATAACAAAATATTAGGAATGTGGGCATAGCTGGCTTATGGAAAACTCATGTAGAGAAACTTATCTCTATTTCCATGCTCTTTGTCTGATTCCCATTATCACCTGTAACAGGTTCTTTAATGCATAATATTTTTTAAAAAAGGGTCTAATTATATTTTCACTACATTTTCCTCCATCTTTCTTTCTTTGTTCTCCTAAAAAATGGAGTTGGGGAGAATTTGCATTTGAGATACTTTTTGGAACAACTGGAGGAACAACTGTGCCAAATCTTGTGAACATATAGTTGCCATTTCTGTAGGCAGACAAGTTTTCAATAGTGTGGAGCCCTTTCCAGGAGTGCTGGTTGATGTTTTTGGGTGAAAATCAAAAAGCAGATTTAATACCAACTACTGATTCCAAGTCTGAAAAAAATATTATATTAAGTGGAAATTTAGTGAATTTAGTAGCAATCTAAATCTTGCCTGGCTCTTTCTGCCAATGTTTTATTTCATCTCACTGCCAAATAAACTTGCACCTCATTTTTAACTAATATTTAATGTTAGAAAGCTCTAGGGACATAATTTGTCCTAGTATCAATGATACATTAACCTAATTAATTAAAAACTGGCTTATAATTAAGAAAACAAATGAACAGAGGACACTTTTGTGGTGCAGTGGCCTCAATTTATTATCACTTTTTTCTCCCATTTTTTGCTCACTTGCTAATTCTCAGGATTCAATAATCCTCACTGGGTATCCCAGTCATTAGTATGAATTAGCAACACTCCACTATCATTCGTAGAAATTCACTTGAGACAGTTTTGATAAATGGAGAAAGAGTTTTAACTGTGATCAGTGTGGTAAGCCAAATTACAGAAAATGGTAGGTCCCTTTGGTTATAAACTTTCCTCTGGTTTTCAAAATACTGCATTCCTGCCATCTTGTATTAGAAAAATATTAAACTCAGAATCCTTTAAGAAACTAAGTATTAACCTAGTTTTTAATAAACTAAAGATTAATAGCTTGCATGATTAGAGTAAGGACTTCTAATCAATCCAGGCAGATAAGATCATAGTCATAATGGCTTTGGTTGTTATTATTTCCTTCTCATTTACTTGTACCAAAATGGAAAATAAAGACTTAAGATATCTACAAATAGAATTGAAAATAATGGTTTTCAGTGATAATTTCGTAGGGAATAATTGGCCATCTGAAGAGAAAAACCTTCATCATGGAAATAATTATAAATAATTGGTTACTACAAGATTGGACTATATTAGATACACTTGTCCAATAAATATTCTTAACTAAAGATGCCAGCATGGAGACTTGAGGGGTGCTAAAAAATCTCTCCAACATAGGGTTATCTCTTTATAAATTGGAGACTATAAGCAATTTTAAGACTGATTAAATATGCTCTAGTTTTGACCCACGGATATGATTTGTGTATATGGACAGCCAAAAAATATTTTGACATGCAATCTGCTTGAGTGTCAATACCTGAGGATGAAGGTTTAGTACAAAAATCAGGATTACATTTTTTGAAAAAAAAAGAGGGTTCGCTATTAAATAGTTCCTACCAGAGTGGCAGTGTGTGTGACAGGACCAGATGTTAGAGCTGCTCGCCATTTTTTTGTATATTTGTTTGGCTTCTTGGGTCACACCTGGAGATGCACAAGGGTTACTCCTGTCTCTGCACTCAAGAATTACTCCTGGTGATGCTGTGCTGGGAATCAAACCCGGGTCTGCTGCATGAAAGGCAAATGCCCTACCCACTCCTCTACTACAGCTCCAGTCCCTGCCTACTGTTGTTGGAAGGCCTCGTCACACTTTCTGCACCCAGCTCATGACCATGCTTGAGTTTGGGACTCTGGTCTGTTAACATGCCCTATATTTTAAAATCTTTGGTAAATTTAAAAATTGACTGTAGGGTCTAAATTCCCTAGAAGGTATTTAAGAATAATATATGCACATATATTTAATATAAGAATTTAGTTGTATACTCAGCTTTATAAACTATATTCACATTTCTTAACTTGATCATCACAATAACTTTATGTATGAAAACACTTGACAAAAAAATAAACAGAGACTTTGATTGAGTGACTAATTCAGGGAGACATGTCAGGAGCTATAAAAGTTGGAGTGTGAATCCATGCTTTTAAAGTTCTATTTGCTATTTTTTTGCTGAGCCCTGCTAACTCTTCTCAGAGATTAACTATTCATTGGAGTGATTTGCACATACCAGTGAAATAAACATCATTCATTTGAAACTAGCATTTGGCATATTAAATGAAACAATTTATTTTACATGGGATACTGCTTAGTCCCTTATTTTGTCTCTCTGTATTCCAGAGATGAATGGGATCGTGCAGCTTTGTTCTTCTCTATATGGAAAATATTACACAGTCAAAAAAACAAGATAGGATTGCAAATTCCAACCTATAGAAAAATTCCTAGAAAGTCTATTGTGGTCATTTATTTAACCAGTAAAATTCTTATTTCAAATCCCACTTCTAAAAAGAGCACATCAGACTTTTAACAGATAGACTATATGTCTTTCTGTAACTATTTCTTTGTTTGTTTGTTTGGTTGGTTTGGGGACCACAATCAGTGGTACTCAAGGCTTACTTTGTTTTACGTTCAGTGGTCATTTCTGCCAGTTCTGAGAATCCATAAGAAGTACTGGATAGTAAATCCATGCTGGCTGTGGACAACTCAAGTGCCTTAACCCCTGAAGGATATCTCCAGCCCCTAACTAGGTACTTAACTATATTACTCTATTTTGGCTGAGCTATTGGTTTTGTTTTTTATTTTGTTTTCAGAAAATATCAGTCTTGAATGAAGTGAAAAGAGAATGTGTTAGGGAACCATTCTATTAACAAAACTATGAAATGTGACAAAAAGTGCTTTGGAATCTTTAGAAATTTCTGAGAATACTCTACAAACATTAATGAATAGAAAGACTGTTGAACCCTTTACTTGAAGGTGGATCTTCTGGAATCCTATCAGCATCTGTTAATGCCTTTAGAGGAAGAGCATGGACAAGTGCTGTGCCATTATTTACTAGAATCACTCTCCTGATTCCACATCACAATTCAGGAAAAAAAAATCTCAGCGACAGGGGCTGAAGCAACAGTGTAGTGGGTTGGTTGCTTGCCTTGAACATGGCAGGTAGGATTCAATTCCCTACATCCCATATTGCCCACTGTGCACCACCAAGAGTACTTTCTGAGGGTAGAGAAAGGGTAACCCCTGAACACTGTCAGTTGTTGTCAAAGAGAAGAAAACAATTTCTCCACACTTCAATTCACCTTCAGATTGACCTGGCTAAACAACTCCATTGCACAGTGTATGCGGACAAACAATTTTGAAAAAAAACATAGTTAAACAGTCAATAAGCATGTGAAAAGTCAGGAAAAACATATTAACTATATAGCACTGCAGCACTGTCGTCCCGTTGTTCATAGATTTGCTCAAGCAGACACAGTAATGTCCTAATTCATCCCTGTCTCGTGCTAGTGTAGCCCAATGGCATCCGCTTGCTCCAGGAACACGAAGTGAGACTTGTTACTGTTTTTGACATATCGAATATGCCACAGGTAGCTTGCCAGACTCTGACATGTGGGCGTTTAACTATACAATTTAAAATAACTATTTATCATTAAATGTATACACTGAATAGGCAAAGTATTAAAATTATCATACCCAGTATGTTTAAAAGATCTGGAAAACTGTACTCGCACATTACTCGTATGAATAAAAACTGATGGAATTTGGAGAAAAAAATAATCATTGTATCCAAAGTCTTAAAAAAGTATTAAAATTAGTATTAACTGCTGATAAGGTCGTATAAACTGCCATATAATCATTGATGTTATAGAAAACACTAATGACATAAAAATATATCCCCAGTAAAACTAAATCAAGTATGGAAGATATTTTACATATAGGTCTACTTATGTGTATACAGAAACACCCAGCTTTTGGGAACACAGGGAATCTTTCACTCTAATCCATCAGCCGTGCTTATCTGGATGGTAAAAATATGAATTAATTTTCCTTAAATTGGGTCCAATTTAAATTTTCAAAATATGTTTTCAATATAAATCACTTTTTAATTAATAAAGGCATAATGGAACAACATGAAGATCTAACAATATTATCACTGAATATTTATTGAATTGGCAAATTCAATAAATAAATGAATAAATGCCACATAAATGACACAAAGAAATTAAATGTGAACTCAGAGGTCTAAAGGATTAAGTCCAAGCTTCCACACAGCTTATGTGGACCACTGCAATAGATTTTTATTGCCCAGTTCATTCCACAGTTTAAGACATTGCAATGACTTTCAGTGCATTCAGAATAAAAATCCAAATTGTTTATATAGTAGGTACACACGAACCTACTCTACCTGGTCCCTGCTATTTCATATTCTCTCATGCCACTCTCCTTACCTCCAATCAAAATCACACTCATTTCTCCAACAAATGATTTTTTTTTATGTCTCAGGGACCTTTGCTCCTGTTCCTCCTCTTGCCTGATGTGCACCCCCTTCCCTTTCCCTCCCATTTGCAGATTTTTTACATGACTGACTCTAACCTTTCAAGTATCAGCTCAAATGGCATTTTCTGAATAAGGAGTAGCCATCTCCTGGCAAAAATTTCCTGTGGTGTCAACCCGTTTTACAAACATTAGGGAAATTCTCACTGCATCATTTTTCTTAATTTACTAATTTGGATTATTTCTAGGATATGCAAGGATTTTACCCCCCAACAAACAAGCAGAGAACAGCATGCTCTGTTCACTCCTCTATTCTCAAGCAAAGGAAAGGTGATTTCTATGTTGGAGTTACTTAAAGTACAGGCAGAGATTTTTTTTTTATTAAGAAACCACTTGTTTCACAGGCTCAGAAAGAAGAGACTGAATAGTGGCTCCAGATCCAAGGCGACGAAGTCAAGACCAAGACTTCTGCCCTTCTCTGGGAAGAAATGTCTCTGGTCATCACTCTTAGTTCCTCTCTATTCTGCCTGCTGTACATGCCTCTGGGTCTCTGATTCCTCCCCATTTTGTACATTTTCTTCAAAGTTTTTGCCAACTCATTGTTCATAATTTTGATTTGTGGATCCTACCTTAGAAGTTGTTCTAAAACAAAATGGCAATGACGAGATTTTGGTTACTTCATACCATCTCAAAATATCTGGTTCACTGGTATTATTGATGATATTATTATAATAAACTCTACATCATTCAGTCTCACATAAATATAATGCCAGCCATGTTTTAGTAGCTATATTAAAAATATTACAAAGCAACATGTGACACTAATAGCAATATTTCATTTTAATCAATGAATATGCAAGACTTCTTTCCAGCATGTAATCAATTGAAAGATATTCAAAAGATATTCTGATACTTAAATTTTTTTTGTTTCTACTTGCATTAATTTATTTTGCAGAGTGAGGGCAGGAAGGCCTCCCAATCAGCTTTCAGGAAGACCTGGGACCCCATCTTGGATTCTCTGTAAACCTGATTGATGATTCACTGCACGTGCCTAAAGGCAGAATACAGATGAGTAACCACTGTGGGGATACTCTCTGGGGATTACCTGAGCCTCTTCAGCAATGATTGCAGAACCACGTGGTGCTGGAAATTGAACACATGTCAGTTACATAGCCATTGTCCTATACCCTAGCTCTATTATTTGCTGAAATCTTCAGAAATTCAGTACTGAACATCAGCACTGGAATTGGAATTGGAATTCAATCCTTGGCATTGGAACCCAAAACCAATGATCAAAACCAAAGACACAATACTGGGGAGAGGGACGTGAAAGAAGAGAAGTGGTCGTGAGTCACAGGCACGTTAGTGGTGGTTGGTTGAAGTGATCATGTAAATTGACACCAAGAACTTTAACACTATATAACTACCTAAAGGATAAAAAATGAAAATTACTCATTGAAAAGCTCCTATCTATACTTACATATGCGTACCTCAGTTTCGAGTTGACTTTTGCCTATCGTTTAGGAGCCACAAATGGCTGGAGACTACTGTGCTAAGCAATAATATTTCTTCACATTGTATCAGATTCTGTTTTGCCTAGAAGAAAAGACCAAGTGTGTTCTGGAGTTAAAATAATTCTGGAGTTTGGGTTTTAGTATTCCAAGTTTATTCCACATTTAATTATTCTAGAATTTTGATTAAGTGTTACCAGGAGAAATGATTGGGGAGAACTAATCCTCAAAAGTGATCATCGACGTAGGGAGGGGTTTGGCAGGTGACAGCATTTCACTGAAACTCTTCAATGCCACCCTCGAGAACATCATGCGACAACTGGAATGGGAAGAATGGGAGTGAAGATAGATGGTCGGCAGCTACACCACCTCTGCTTCACTGATGACATTGTTCTCATAACACCAAATATTATCCAAGTGGCACGAGTGCTGGCTGACTTCGACAGTGGGTGTGGAAAGGTCGGACTGCAGCTGAATCTTAGCAAAACAATGTTCATAAAAAAATGGACTAGTTCCTGATGTTCCATTTGCCTCAATGGAACGAACATCTGCAAATGCAGCAGTTATGTGTACCTAAGTTGAGAACTCAACATGACAAACAACCTGGCACTTGAATTGCACAAAAGGAATTGAGTAGTGTGGAACACCTTCAAGAATGCCAAAGAAGTGGTTAAGAGAATGAAGAACCTCTGGCTCTGGGCACAGCTTTTCGACTCCTGCACTAACATACACCTCAGAGTCCTGGGTCCTATGAAAACAGGATGAGAATGCTATTAGGGTATCCCAAAGAGAAATCAAAAGAGCTATGCTTGGAGTATCATGTTTCACTCAAGTGAGAGAAGGAATCTGGAGTTCTGACCTCCATTGATAAATAATCAGGGGCACCATCTCCTTTGCCAAGGCGTCTAAAGTCAGATGGATCAGACACGTAACGCAATTTAGAGACAACTGCTAAACTAGAGTTGTTACCGACTGGATTCCATGGGACATCAAAAGGCCGTGTGGCCTCCCACCTACGAGATGGTCAGACTTCTTAGTCAAGACCCTGAATGAATGGTTTGAGGCTTTTCGTGTTCCTGGAGCGAGCAGACACCATTGGGCTACACTAGCACGTGGCAGGGACAAATGGAGACGTTACTGGTGCCTGCTCAAACAAATCGATGATCAACAGGATGACAAGTGACAAGTGACAATCCTCGAAAGAAAAAATAATGAAGTTGGAACTTGAGGTACAACAGTAATAATTGAAAAGTGATTTAATTTTATGAGAATAAAGGAACTCACAAAATAGGTTTAGGAGTGGGGGAAAGGTGATGGTTAGAGCCAAGGGAGGTAGTTAGGCATTAGTCATGAGAAAGCCTGCATGGCCTTGCCATTTCCTTTTTCTTCTCAACCACTTACCTTATTCTTTATTATTTTTTTTCAGGCAATTCTTACCATTACAGGCTAACCCCAATAGATCTCCATATGTAATTAAGCCCAAATTGGTCCTGATGTGCATGAAAATGACTAAAGACATGCATCTTGGAAAAAAGAATTGAAAATATAAACAATGCCAACTACAAGGTATTTTAAATAAGGGATAAAATGGTTAGATAGTTTTTATGTATGTATTGACTCCATTCATCTCTTTGTATACTTCTTAAATTTTGAATAGTTCAGATATTTTTAAAATTGTGAATCAGCTTGTCATGGAAGAAAGAGATCAGTGTTTTTGTGCTTATGATTGTGGTGAATTCATTGTGGACCAATACAATTAATAATTCTATTTCCACTCTCAGTCACACTGAACTTTATTGTTTCAGTTCTAACTCTTGTTAGCAAAGGAAAACTAATATCTTTATTCAAATTCCTGAGTAATTAAGTTCTATTGCCCCACTTTGGGGATTCGCTGGCCTATTTCCAAATAGATAATTCTAGAGCCAGATCATCAAGTGATTCAACTAGTTGTGGCCAGGAAAGTTAATGTGATTGCCCATAGAGATGTGAAAAAGTAAGCACAAAGAATGTATTTTTAGCATATATGCGCACTGGGAAAAATGAGAGGCTAGCGAGCTACTTACTTGATTTTCTACAATGAAGGAAAGATTAGTATATGAAGATCAGAATTCCTAGGTTCAAATAATAGTCCATCAAGTATGAGCTTTCAAACAATTTACTAAACCTGTTGATAAATCTTTTACTCATACACTGATAGCTATAAGAATATTTATTGCTTACTCTTGTGAGGAGTAACTGAGTTAATATATGAAAGTTATTTGAATACAATTTGGCATATATTATTGCTATATAGCACTAGTTTTTTCTTATCTCACTCATATAAAGCTAACCATATTTTGCTATTATCTTATAAATATTCCCAAGTACTATAACAAATATTTAAATCCTCATACTACCTTTGAGGCACCATGACTAGTAAGGGTTAAGCAACCTGCTTCGTATCACTCAAATATGAAGTCTCAGGGATGTGATTTAAAATATAGGTTGAGGGGCTGAAGTGATAGCACAGCGGTTAAGGCATTTGCCTTGCATGCGGCCAACCCGGGTTCCATTCCCAGCATCCCACAGGGTCCCTTGAGCACCACCAGGAGTAATTCCTGAGTGCATGAGCCAGGAGTAACCCCTGTGCATCGCATATATGTATGCATATATTGTGCATATATGTATGCACAATATATGCATACATATATTGTGAAAAACTAAAAAGAAAAGGCGCGGGCGAGGGAAGGGACGCCTCACCGCACCGAGCCAGGCACAGGGCCTAGGGCAGCAGTGCTGTCTCTCCCGCCACCCGAGTTCGGTAGTATCCGGCCGCTTCCCCACCCTGGGGAGGTTGATGGTGATGATGTGGCAGGCAAAGGAAGGAACAGAGCCAAGATGGTTGGTCTCACTTGCAGTTTATTCCAATCTTCCCTCTATACACTCTCCACCCCCTCACCTTCTCTCCGAACCCCTTTTATTGATCATGGCCCTTCCAAAGGACGCAATACATTGATCATTGATGTCACCAAAGGAAGAACATTGAGGCAACATAATTCTCTTGTATCTGCAGGCCTTTAATCTAGCCCCCCCCCCCCCAAAGAAGATACAAAACCAAAACCAAAGCATTCCTTGGGCTGAAAGCACTCTGATTTACATCCCAAAGACCAGGCTGGGCTGCCACAAGAAATCTACATGTCAATTACAAACTAGACAGTACCTGAAATTTACATCCCAAAGACTAGGCTGGGCCAGAGCCTGGAATCTACAATGTCAAGTCAAGCCTGGCCAGCACCTAAGATCTGCGTGTCAAAGATCAGCTAGGTTTCTGTGACAAAAGGGAAACTGCCTCTGAAATTAACTCCAGAAGGCAGCTGAAAAAGGGGAAATATTCCAACAATATTTATTATTTATTTATTTATTTATTTATTTATTTACCACACCCAGTGATGCTAAGGAATTAGTCCTGGCTCTGTACTCAGACATCACTATTTTTGGTGCTCAGGGGACTATATGCGATGCTGGGGATCGAATCTGGGTCAGTGGTATGCAAGATAAGCACCTTACCTGCCGTACTATCACTCTAGCCCCAAGGCTGATTGCTTTTAAAGGCCATATTTTTCTGTCACAAGTATTTCTGTCCTCAACAGACTTTAAACAGTTTTTTTTTTTTTAGGTTGTGTTGAGTCAACATGGTTTGGGGACTTTTTTATTTTTTTGTGATATGTGTTTGATTATTTCAGAATAAATCCTCAGAATCCTATTTGATTTCCACAAGGTCTGATATCTAGTGCAGTGTGCTATTTATTTAGATGTTTAGGCTGCCAAAATATAAGACCTACCATTGAGCATGGCTGCTTTGTACAATGGAATCCCACTGCCGTCAAGTCATCACTGATGTGTTGAAAGGGTGTGCTCCAGTTTTCTTTGCAAAGAATGAACTGATGCTCTTTGGGCCCCCATAAGGCACAGTGTCAAATAACAGCTGTAGAACCAAATTAAAAGGACCAGGCTCTTGTCCCAAGGACAAAAGGATGGGATTCCAGTCATTCTCTGACAGTATTGTGGTCTTGACACAGTTTGCATGACTCTGCAACTTTACCAGAAACCTCTTGAATTTGCAAAGAATGTTTTTGCTGTGTTATTATTGTTATTTTTTAAATAGGACCAACATTTAAATTGTTTCCCAAAAGATAGACTTTGCTATCAGAGCTTTGGGGAAAAGAAAACACACACCTGTGTAGAAAAGTGTGAATGCATCATATTTAAGGGTAGAGCCATTATAAACGCCAGGCTATTAAATTCTAAAAATCAGACTTGGAAGGGAATGTCTCCACTGCTGATTGCACTGTAACTGTTGCAGCTATAATAGGCACCAGACACTACTAGAATAGCAGATATCCGTGTGTGACTATAGAGGAATATATAAGAAAGAAAAAGACAGATGGTGTACTTAGGTGCACTTAAGTCTGATTGCATGAGTTGATAATGAATGTTTAAATATGGCACTCCCATAAAATCAGATACCTGTAGACAATACGGGAATAACTACAGACCTGGTAGGAAAAAAAGAAGATGCAGTTTTAGATTTTAATTTTTGTTTTTGTCATTATTATGATTGTCTATTTACTTGTATGGGAATTTTCATAACTTTCTCACTGCCTACTCATAAAACAAAAAACATAATCAGTAGCATGGGAAACAGATTCTTCAAATGAAAGGAAATTTAAAGATCATTGTGGAGCTGTGGGAAGTCATGACCGTGTAGGTGAGATGGCAAAACATGTTAACTCTTACAGGTAAAGGATTAGAAGCCATGTCAAATAACTCCATACCCAGTCATCCTTCCACTACCCAGCCTCCACTTTTGCCCCAAGGTTATATCAAAACACTGTAAACCAATCTAGTAGCACAAAGTGCAACCCCATATAAACACATATTGTCAACATGTTCAAGGAGGCAGAGACTTCTATCCCATAAACAATTTTTATTTATGTTTTATTGGTTTTGTCATTGTCACTATAACTGTCATCCCATTGCTCATCGATTTGCTCAAGCAGGCACCAGTAATGTCTCCATTGTGAGACTTCTTGTTACTGTTTTTGATACATCGAATATGCCACAGGTAGCTTGCCAGGCTTTGCCGTATATATCGCTGCATATTGTATATCGGTTTTATACAAGATTAACTAGAATTTAAAAATAAAAAACCTTAGTGAAAGTTGGATTTCATAGTAACAAGTGTGCACTCCATTTTCTAAAGGCTTTCCAGTCTTCATAGCTTACTCTGTCCGAACAACTCTTCAGTTAAACTACCAAAATTCTAAAGAGTGGAAAGTCAGAGATCTGAAGTCTGATTCAAAACATGATTTGGGTCCTGTGGCTGCTGTAGGACAGAGTAATCTTCATCTTTGTGTGTGTGTGTGTGTGTGTGTGTGCGCGTGCGTGCATGGGGAGGGGGTCATGATGGGGTGCTGAGAGAGGTGATTCTGATCTGAAGAGCATATTCCATGCAGAAAGTAGATGTCTATCAGAAACTGTGAATAAATTGGACCTGACACCTTAAGTGCCGTAAACGTTTGAAGTCAAACCTTAGATCACATCCTTATTCTTATAGGAAGCAGATGAACCTCCCATCAAAGAAACTGGTGGCATATTTAAGATAAGTAATGCCATCGAATCCTGGAAGGACTTTAATATTTGAGTAGGAAAGTCAGTCTCTTGTACATGGAGCAAGGAAAGTCCACATGCCACTTATCACAAACAGAAATATCGGTGGTGAAAAAAGCATGTATTTCCAAATCAGAGAGTGTGACATGTATTGGTAAATTCTTGCATGATGTTTGAGATGCTTTTCAATCACCTTCTCAAACAAGGTTATGTCAGGCCATTAGAAATATTGTTGGTGCATAGAAGAGTCTTCAAAATAATGTCACAAAGCAAAGGATGGCTTTACATGCAATTGAATAACATCTTATAATTTCTAATTCACGTAGCCTACAAGCATATAAATGAAATTATACAATTATTTGTAACTCCTACACAAATAGATATATTTACTGAACAAATAAGATTTTGTGTCAGAGCCGGAGCAATAGCACAGCGGGTAGGGCATTTGCCTTGCATGAGGCTGACCTGGGTTCGATCCCTGGCATCCCATATGGTCTCCCCAGCACCGCCAGAAGTAATTCCTGAGCACATGAGCCAGGAATAACCCCTGTGCATTTTTTGGGTATGACCCAAAAAAGCAAAATAAATAAAAATAAATAAATAAAAATAAGACTTTGTGTCACGAACTCCCAAAGTATTTGTTTTGGGGCAGCTGGCAGGGCACTTGCCTTTCATGTGAAGGAACCAAGTTCAATCCCTGGCATCCATATCCCTGAGCACTACCACGAGAATTCCTAAGTAACCAAGAGTAACCCCTGAGAATCTCTGGGTATGGCCACAAAACAAACAAAAAAAGCCCAAATAAACAAACAAAAATTTTCTTTCTACAACCCTTCAATTTGGGGAGATGATGATGCATTATCATTTGTGGGGGAAAGAGAAATTTTGTAAAACTTGTATGTATTCCTATTGGACTGCAACAAAGGCAAGGATGCCATCAGCAAAATAAAATATTTCTAGATTCAGCAATTTAGAAGGCATATCACATAAGATTAGTCTAAAATAAGGAAACTCATAACTACAGAGGTAAGAGAAAGTCTTGCCAGCTTGGATCAGGAGAAAACTTGGTTTAAGGTGCAGAGACAGCATGCATCATCAGTGGGATAATTATTTGAAGATGTATTAAGGCTTGAGTGTGAAAGAGTTCAGTTATGTTTCTCCTACAATATGATAGTGACTGCTTGTAGCAGATGACATAGCAAAAAAATAAGTGGTATTACTGAGAAGATTGCCAAAGTATGGGGCAGCGCTAGTCACTAACTTAGAGTCTTCTTATAATTTTAGAACTTCATTATAATTCTGGAAAAAAATGGAAAATGGATATATTGTTTCATCCAGTATTCAATGTGTGAATGTTCACCTGATCCTAATGATAAGATATACTTAGGAATTTAGTGGGGAGATGGCTTAATGTGTAAAATCACAAAAAAAGAAAAAGAACGGGGCGGGAGGAGCACCTCACGGCACCGAGCCAGGCACAGGGCAAATGAAGGAACGGAGGCAAGATGGTTGGTCTCAATTGCAGTTTATTCCATTCCCATCTTCATTCTCCTCTGATTCTCCTCCTGCTTCTTCCTCCCCCATCCTACTTCATTCTCTCTCTCTGCTTCCACTGGAACTCGCCCCCAGCCCCCTCTCACAGCCACCTTAAATCCCCCCGCTGGGGCTTATGCATAGGTGTGGTTACAATCAATAGGGGGTAAGTTCTATCCCTTAAGGGATGCTTTCACTAGGACAGAATCTCTCTCAGCAGGACATCTGCCCAAGAGTGGAATCCCATGGGTGTGTTTCTCCTCTCTTTGTCCAACTAACATATAAGTATTCATATTATAAATCATTTTGTATGGACATAGCAAGAGACGCATTATAAAATTGCTCTGGGGGTCACCTCATCTCAGACTACAGCGCTCAGGCCAGATTAGTCTTTCCTAGCCCTAGCAGGGCCCTAGTCTCATTGTTGCTTTTGGATTATGACATGACATGCCCATGACCAAGCTCTTAACATATAGTTAAGCATTAGGCGCTTTGGCCAGGCTCATCTCCATGCCAGGGTAGCACATAACTCACCGCTTGCCCTGGGTCCATCCCGTTCCTCGGCGGGACCCTGCTTTTGGGGGTGCTAGGAAGCAAGGGCAGCTGAGGCTTAAGTCCAGAAAGCAGACGCCCAGGAATGAATAATATTTGAAGCCAATTAAATCCCATGTTACCAAAGCATATTAATAAATGTCTTTCTTTGTCCACGCAAAAAGGATATTGTTTTAAAGTAAACTATTCAAAAGACATAAGAGAGGAGAAAGACAATATTAACTTACAATACAAGTACACTGTCCTAGCAAGGTCTGACCTTACAAATTAACAGAGTTTGATTAGAGGAAGAGCAGACAAACTGGTAGAAGTGGTTACAGATAAACAAAGGAATGGGAGTGACTAGGGAGCACTTTGATGGGTGTGACTGATAAACCTAAGCTCCTAGTAGCAAGGGGAGCAGGACAAACCAATGATATCCAACAGCTTAATACATCCCTGTTTGTAATTAATACATTAACTGTGAAAAAATCAGCTTGTCCAAAAGCCAGTCTCACTAACTATAGCATTCAATGTGTCTTTAGCTTTGGGGGAGAGAATAGGAGAAAAGCAATCACAAATAAATTCACTTTAAATGGGGTAGTTGACAAAAAATTCTGAAAGTTCTAAGATTATTATTTTAAAGTGAAGGTTAAATGGATTGAAAAATACTGGGACAAAATACTGAAACAAAATTGATTCAAGAGGAGGAAAACATTCTTAACAGACTAGAAATCACAAATGTGCAGCATCTTATTTAATTCTTACACCTCCCCAAAGAAGGAATAAACTAATTTAGCTTTATTGGTGAAGGTCATCAATATATTACAAGCAAATAAATTCTTTATTTATGCAAAAATAATTTAAAAATTAATAAGATGCAGGACTGGCCAACTTTTCCATAAGGCCACAATAAAATACAAGCACAGGAAAAGGTAGTTTTAATAATATATAGAGAACTCTTTCTAACCATATGTTTAGAAGAAATTCTAGATTAAAATTTAACAAATAATATGCAACAGCTTATAAAAGATAGTTTTCTGATTCATCGTTATGTAGAGAGATTCTTATTATTTTTAAATTGAAATGTCTATTACCTGCTTTTTTTCTTTTTTTTAAATTTATTTTATTCTTTAATTAGTGAGTCACCATGAGGGTACAGAAACAGATTCACACATTTTTTAGCTTGTTTTTCCCTCATACAATGTTCGCAAACACATCCCTCCACCAGTGCCCATTCTCCACCACCAATAAACCCAGTATCCCTCCCACCACCCAATCTCATCTCCCCCGCACCCCATCCTGCCTCTGTGGCAGGGTATTCCCTTTTGATCTCTCTCTCCAATTGGGTGTTGTGGTTTGCAATAGGGGCTTTGAGTGACCATCGTGTTCAGTCTCTAGTCTACTTTCAGCATGCATCTCCCTTCCCGCGCAGGATCTCCAACCACATTTCACTTGGTGTTCCCTTCCTTATCTGAACTGCCGTTTTCCCCAGCATGTGATACCAGCTTCCAAACCATGGAGCCAACCTGTTGGTACTTATTTCTACTATTCTTGGATATTAGTCTCCTACTCTGTTATTTTATATTCCACAGATGAGCGAAATCTTTCTATGTCTGTCTCTCTCTTTTTTGACTCATTTTACTTAGAATGATACTTTCCATGTTGATCCACTTATATGCAAAGTTCACTACTTCATTTTTTCTAACAGTTGCATAGTATTCCATTGTATAGATGTACCAGTGTTTCTTTAACCAGTCATCTGTTCTCGGGTACTCGCGTTTTTTCCAGATTCTGGCTATTAAATTATAAAACCACTCCCTCTGGGGGTTGTTTGAATGTTATTCTCTAGGTCAGCCATGATGTGCATGTTTTAAAAACTCAAGTTCTATCTAAACATTTGTTGCATAAGCTATTTGTAAACTATTTGTAAACCATATGCTTTACTATTTGTAAACCATAGGGCTGGAGCAATAGCACAGCAGGTAGGGCGTTTGCCTTGCATGCGGCCAACCTGTGTTCAATTCCTCCATCCCTCTTGGAGAGCCCGGCAAGCTACCGAGAGTATCCTGCCCACACGGCAGAGCCTGGCAAGCTACATGTGTTGTATTCGATATGCCAAAAACAGTAACTAGTCTGACAATGGAGAGGTTACTGGTGCCCACTGGGGCAAATTGATGAACAACGGGACAACAGTGCTACAGTGCTATAGTTTCTTTATGTTGAAAAGCATTTTAGTACCACCTCCCTCAGCTGACACCATGTTGACTTAACCACTGGCCCTGCTTTACCGATTCATGATTAAATCTCCCAGGGGATACCTGCCATGAAGCTTAAAACTCATGGAGACACGGGTCACTGTGGCTGACAATGAGGGCAGGCAGGTTGAGTGCCCCACCAGCTGAAGCCCCTGCAGCTACAATACCCCACTGCTGCAAGCCATGTCAAGGACTCAGCTCCACCCTGTCACTAATATTCTCTGTAGATGCACCAAACAGCAAATAATTGTAGGTACCCCAGTCCCCAGACTGAGGTCTCTGATGGTAGTCAACACCCTCCAACCCACTCGCATATTTCTGGAAGACTTGACAATCACACCCAGTTTCACATACCAACTGCCTTGTCAACTCATTGATCCAAGCCTTATATCCTCAAGTCTCTGGATCACTTGGCCTTGCATGTGGTTGTAGGACAATGTTTAATTCCTCAGTACTGATATTCCCTAGTAGTACACCAAATCCTATGGGAATGTAGCATAGAAGCCAACTAAACTCAGCTAACAAAAATGGTAACACAGAAGGCTCAACTAACAACAAACAGCTTAGTAAATTCTTAGACAAGGACTTAAACCCATGATGAGATATAACAGTCTTCATATAAAAATTGATTTTATGCTTTTTGTTTTAATATTGAAGTCTTGTTTTATTTTTTAGGAAATCTGTTTATTGTGAACCAATATTTTTTTTTAATTTTTTTATTGAGTCACCATGTGGAAAGTTACAAAGTTTTCAGGCTTAAGTCTCAGTTATACAATGCTCAAACACCCATCCCTTCACCAGTGAACATATTCCACCACCAAGAATCACAGTATAGCTCCACCCCGTCCCCCCACACCCCTGGTCCCCCCACACCCCTAACCCCCCCCTCCTATGTAACTGATAAATTTCACTTTACTTTCACTTTGATTACATTCAATATTTCAACAAAACTCACTATTATTGTTTGGAGTGTCTCTCCCCTAAAGTCGGACCTGCTGAAAAGGAAGCACTTGATAATTTGTTTTCCATTGCTAAGAACGAAGAGGTATGAGGTCGAGTGACCACACTTAGCGGCCTCACGGTTTTTGGTTTCTGTATTTTAGTATTTTAGTAACTAAGTCCAGAGAAATATCTGCCAGAAATTGCATCACTGCCAACTTGCACTTCTCAGTCATATTATATTCCACATATGAATGCAATCTTTCTATGTCTGTCTCTTTCTTTCTGACTCATTTCACTCAACACGATACTTTCCATGTTGATCCATTTATATGCAAATTTCATGACTTCATGTTTTCTGACAGCTACATAGTATTCCATTGTGTATATGTACCAGAGTTTCTTTAACCAGTCATCTGTTTTGGGGCACTCATTTTTTCCAGATTTTGGCTATTGTAAACAGTGCTGCAATGAACATAGGATGCAGATATCATCTCTACTATACGTTTTTGCCTCTCCGGGATATACTCCCAGGAGTGGTATTAAGGGCATTCAGGTAGGAAAGGAAGAAATCAAGCTCTCACTATTCACTGATGATATGATATTATACTTAGAAAACCCTAAAACCTCTACCAAGAAACTCCTCTTTACTATACAATAGACTCGTATAGTAAAGTTGCAGGCTATAAAATCAATACCCAAAAGTCCATGGCTTTTTTATATGCAAATAATGAGAGAGAAGAAAGCAATATGATAAAAGCAATCTTGTTCACAATTGTGCCTCAAAAAATCAAATACCTCAGAATCAGCTTAACTAAGGAGGTAAAGGACTTGTATAATGAAAACTACAAAACTCTACCTCAGGAAATAAAAGAAGACACGAGGAAATGGAAAAATATCCCCTGCTCATGGATTGGAAGAATTAATATTGTCAAAATGGCAATTCTCCCCAAAGCATTGTACAAATTTAATATTGAAGTCTTGTTATCTAATCAATTTCAACTCTAGAATTGTATCAACATTTGTGACTTTTGTGTACATTAAAATAGTTTTAAAAATTAAGATTTTAAAAATTAAGCATTTTAGCATGTGAATAGGTGAAAATAGTAAGAACCTACATAGAAAAATTAACACCAGCATAGTCGTAGCATCTGTGCTTTTAAGAGGATCAGTGTTTTCTTATAAATGGTGTATCCCCTGTGTATTTTATAGTCACGGACACAAGAAACTCTATTTAATGAATGAATTAAATTAATTATATTTTTTATTCTATTATTTATATATTTATTTTATTTTATGATTTTGATGATACTTTAAGAAGTTGGTCTTTGCAATTTTAACTTTATTTTTCCTTCTTTTTTATTTCTTAAACATTTTTATTGAGGTCTGATTGACACATATGGTTAAGTTAGTTTCTGTTATACCATACACTCCTGTGATATTTATCTATGTTGTGAAATAATCACTGAAAAAATCTGATTATCATTTGTTACCATACATTGAGAATTTTTGTTACTATTTTTTTTAAGAATTTTATTTTATTGAATCACCATCACAATGTGGAAAATTACAATGCTTTCAGGCTTAAGTTTCAGTTACACAATGCTGAAACAACCATCCCTTCACCAGTGCCCATATCCCACCACCAAAACAAACAAACAAACAAACAAACAACACAGTACACTTCCCATCCCGACCCCCCCCCCTGCACCCTCTCCCGCCATGTAACTGATAAATTGCACTTTACTTTCTATCTACTTTGGTTACATTCAATATTTTAACACAAACCTCACTATTATTGTTAGGAGTACCCCACTAGTCAGACCTATTGTGAAGAGATATGAAGTTTTGGATTTCTGTACTTTAGCAACTAAGTCCAGGGAGATTTCTTCCAGATATTGGACCATTGCAAGCTTGTAAACCCCATCTGTGGTTGTCATAATATGGCGGTCACCACGCCCTTCATCCCCTGCAAGGAAGAGGCGAGAGAGAGAAATGCCTTTCCCCTCCTGGGCGGGCATCGGGCCACGGCTTAGTTCTCAGTCTGGAGACATTCTGCGAGGAGCTGCCCATGCTGAAAAATTTAGCTGGCATCTGGAGTCACGCTCTGCAGCTGCAGAGAGGCTGCACACACATGTGGCCCCTGGGATCACATCTTGGCAGCAGCAAACTTTTGTCAATATTGTTATAGATTTTATTGAAAAAATTTAGCTGGTAGGGGAGAAATTGATAGAGATACATGTTCAAGAGGAAAGGTATGCTTATTAAAGCAAAAAAGGCTCAAATGCTCAAATGATTTTGATAGGAAGTTATGTATAAATTCTCCAAACTATTGTGGTATGGAGTTCTCTCCATATAGAAAAGTTAATTTGGGTTTTGTCACAGGGAAAGCCTTGTACTGTTGATGGTCCATTCATATTCTACGTTTAGGTGACATGCTTACAATAGTTTTAACTTTTTATTTTCTTTAACATTTTTTTAATTGAATCACCGTGGAATACTTAATTACACAGCTGTTCATGGTTCGATTTCAGTCAGTTAACATTCCAGCACCCATCCCTCCACTAGTGTACATTTCCCACCACCAATGACCCAGGTTCCCTCCTGTCAGCTCCTGCACCCAGCCTGCCTCTATGGCACAATATGGCAGGCACTTTCTCTCTCTCTCTCTGTCTCTGTCTCTCTCTCTCTTTCTCTTTTTCTCTCTCTCTCTCTCTCCACACACACACACACACACACACACACACACATACACACACACAAAACATTAAGAGTTTACTAGTTAGAAGGTTATCAGCATTACTTAGCTCAGTTATGACTTTTCTAGTGGGGTTAGTCTTGATATTGGGTTATGATTTTACAAAATTATCTTCTTATCATATGGAATGATGGGGTCTCAATAAAAAACAACCCCCCAAAAAACCTCCTACTGGTACTTTTTTGACTCCTAAAGCTTGCATTGCTATGAATTTCCCCTTTATTATTTCTGTCAAGTTCCATAGGTTCTGGTAATCTTTTTTTCATTTTTGTTTTGTTTCCAGGATTTTTAAATTTCTTTTCTGAATTTATCTTTGGCCTACTGGTATTCAGTAATGAGTTGTTTGAGTCACAAGTGCTTGAGTGTGCTTATCTTTGACAAAGGAGCTAAAACTGAACTGGAGTAAGGAAAACCACTTCAACACATGGTGTTGGAAAAAATGGTTATTTACATGTAAAAAAAAGATACTTAGCCCTCCGTTTCATACCATAAGCAAAAATAAATAATAAATGAATCAAAGGCCTTGATGTAAGACCCAAATCCCTAAATCATATTGAGGAAAACATAAGCTTAACTCCTCAACACACAGAATCTAGAGGCATGGTCAATAATTTAATGCCATTGGCCAAGCAAATGGAAGCAAAGATAGACAAATGGGATTACATCATAAGAACTTCTGCATCACAAAACTCTTAGCTCCTTTGTTAAAGATAAGCTTACTCAAACACCTGTGACTCAATTAACCTACTGCTGAATACCTGTAGGCCAAAGACCAGAATAAAAAGACAGCCCACAAACCGGGATAGAATATTTACCTACCACTCATGTGACAAAGCGCTAATATTCAAGCTATATAAAGTACTGGTGTAACTTGAGAAGAAACAGTCAACCTCATCCAAAAATGTGGATAAACAATGAAGAGATAATTCAGGGAAATCATACAGATGGCTAATAGGTATATGAAAAAAAAAATACTCTGCATCACTGGTCACCAGGGGAATGCAAATCAAAACAAGAGTGAGATATCACCTCACATCAGTGAGACTGGCAGACATGAAAAGGAATAGAAACAACCTGTGATGGCAAGGATGTTTGGAAAAAGAAACCCTCATTTACTACTGATGGAATGTCTCCTTGTTAAACCCTCTTGCAAAACTTCTATGCAAGTTTTGAATATGCTTTCTATGCAAGGTATGAACACTTCTCAAGAAAATAAGAATTGAATCTGTATAGTCAAGTAATTTCACTTCTGAACATCTACTCCAAAGATCCAAAAATATTCTGAAGATGCATTTGCACTCCTATGTTCATTGCAGCACTATTTATAGTAACCAATATCTGGAAACAATCCAAATGTCCAAGCACAAATGACTGGTAAATGAAACTATGTATATATATATATATATATATATATATATATATATATACACATATATCTGTGCAATGGAATACTACTCAACTATTAAAAAGAGATGAAATCATCCAATTTGCTCTTAAGTGGCTGGAATTGGAGAGTATCATACTGAGAGAAGTTAGCCTGAAGGAGTAGGGCAGAAAGAGATTGGCCTCTTTCATAGATGGCATATAAAGCTTAGTAAAGGAATAAAAAATGGTTCAAAGTATAAGAATCTTTCAATTTCTCACCAGAACTGAGTTTTATTTTTTGAAAAAAAAATTGATACTGTGGTTTACTATTGATATTGATATGTTGATATTTATATTGATATGTTGATATTGATATTGATATATTGCTACTGATAATGATTGTTGATGCATGTAATTCCAACAGCAAACCAATCACCAGTACACCTCATACCACCCCCCAGGACCTCAAGGTCCCTCTCTCGCAAGCCCCCCAACTCACTTATATGAATAAATTCTCCCATTATGTCACCTGAGCTTTCTATGGTAGGGAGATGTCAGAAGTATGGGATATAGGGACAATGAGATTATGGTGGAAGGAAATGGACATTCTAGTGGAGCGACAGTGTTGGAATTATGTATGCATTAAACACAAACACTAATAGTATTGCAAATCACTGTGACTTCGTAAAAAGGCAAAGAATTTATACCATTTAAAGAGAAACACTGATAAAGGGTTGTTGACACTGATGGTGAGATTGGTGCTAGAACATATGTCTAAAACTACTGTCAGTAACTTTGTAAATCAGGGTTATTTAAATTAAAAACAAAATCATACATACTCAATGCCACCCAGAGGCAGCACTTAGAGCTTAAAAGTCAAGAAGGTATAATTATCATAATGAACAGAATTATTGGAATATTGGAATGATAGTCACAAGACCCTCACCTATATAGAAAGCTATTGCTACTATAAGATGTTCAGTAGCACAAAGCATACTAAAAACTCGATTGTATAGATGAAATCAAGATGGAATGGTCAGAAAATTAGAGATCCCAGCCTATAAAAATCATGAGTTCTGCCCAGATTTTAAACAGAAGCCAGCTTTTTACATCTGGGATACATTGACTAAAGCAGGCTCAAGATTTTCAGGATTAAAAATCATGGAGTGCTATGTCAAGTACAGAGAAACTTCAATACTTCCAATACTTCCTCAAAAGATTCTTTAGCCACTTGTATGAGATAAGAAGCATAAAAAATATTTTAAGATCAGAGTTTCTGGTTTAACATTGAAACCTAGAAACCTATCCTTGGGGCTTTAGAGTGAAGCTGAAACATTCAAAAGTCATAAACAACCTAGGTCTAACTCACAGTGTCTAGAACAAGTCTCACTTGTAGTCATTCTCTTATCCCTATCTGAAACAGCATATTCTAGAGCATGTATAGAACAGCATACTCAGTAGCTCCATTCTGAATTGACTCCTTTGCTTGAAATATAATAATGGCTGTACTGCGGATAGCCAACTGAAGCTCTATAAAATGGAATCTCTCACTTTTACCACGACAACTATCAGAAAGGGATTCAAGAAATAAAAATGTCAAAATTAGCACCAACAAAAGAACGGAAATCAAACTGTCACTACATTCTATAATGTCTCAATTTAATTCATCACTTTATACTTACAAAACTTTGATAAACTCTGAAAGTCAGGAATAGACTGTTCCCACTCAACTGGGTAGTATCCTGAGTGGAGATCTATTACTAGATGTCATATATTGGTTAGAATAAATAAAAATAGCCACATATTTAGTCGTTGGAACTGGGAAACAATTTATATTTTTCCTCACTCCTATAAAAAAAGTGGTCCAATAAAGGTCTGGGTTCACATAAAATAAAACAGTATGTGTTTAGAGTCTTTCCCCACAGCTATATAGAACCTTTCCTGTATTCTGCCAAAATGCAGACTAAAAATGTTTTAGTATCTTGAAATGTCTCAGAATATAATGGAGCAACATCTTGCTAATTGGTGTGACTGAACAAGAAGTGGCAAGTATATTAGAGATATCAACAAGACACATGGCCTCAAGACACAGATGGTAATACCATAATTAAGGGGATTACAGAGAGGTCAGTAACACGTTAGGATTCCAGTCACTGGGTGTCTGGAATATGATGTGATAGACTTCCTAAACTAAGACAAATTCTTACGTTTCCTACCTGTGATGAAGATAATCACAGTATCTTTCTGATATTTTCAAGGTCTGGAGGAAGTCAATACTATATTTAGAAAATTGTTACAACCAATATCCTGAATGACACAAAAATCAGATACATTTGAGTTTACCCAGGATAGTAAAAGACTGTAGCAGATATGAGCTCTGTGACAGTGGCCTGCATGTAGACTATGTAACATAGTTGACTTAGTAAGAGACATTACAAGGCATCTATAGCATAGTTGAAAAATGAAGAGTTGTCTCATACCACCTGGAAACCACCCATACAAATAAAAAAACTCCAGCCAAAATTGAGCAAAAAGTATCAGTGTATCACTGTCATTCCATTGTTCATAGATTTGCTTGGGCAGGAGCCAGTAACGTCTCCATTCATCCTGGCCCTGAGATCTTAGCAGCCTCTCTTTACTCATCCTACCCAATGATACCACATTGGAGACTCTTTCAGGGTCAGGGGAATGAGACCCATCATTGTTGCTGTTTTTTCATATCATTGTTATTGTTTTTTGCATATCGAATATACCGTGGGGAGCTTGTCAGGCACTGTCATGCAGACAGGATACTCTTGGTAGCTTGCTGGGTTCTCTGAGGAGAGCTAGACTATAAGAAGTCTAGTTTTATTGTTTTATAGTCTCTAGATTTTGGCTGTTGATGGGATTACATGGCACTGGGGGCAGTTTGTGGGTGTGACTGCTTAGGTACTGGAAAATGGGGGATCTGGGTAGAGGAGGCCCAGTCCTGATCGAGCAGGGTTGGAGATCTCAACCCCGGGTTCTGCACACCTTGGTTCTTCTGCCGGTTTCTTCATGCATGAGGCTCATCCAGTGTGTGAAGAGGGGCCTGTGGCTGTGGCTGGATTCTGGAAGTCTTTGGTTGCTGGGGCTCTGCTCAGGGAGGGAAGGGAAACTCAACCTACCTCCCTGCGAGGGGTCCCATGTGAAGACAGCCTGGCGCTGGCAAAAGAGAGTCTCCTGCTCAAGCAAAAAGTAAACTGAGATAAAAGAAAGAAAATGATGATAGACTTTAGAGCCATTGAATAGCATTACAATTTTGCTGTTAGTTGGCTTTCCCGAAAATGGCATTAATTTGAAACCTAGAAAAACTGCGGCTTCCCTATAGATTCTAGTTAACAATGATAATCATGTTACACACTCACTATATATTACAAACTAGCACATTACTTAAGAGAGCTTCCTTAAAAACGTAATTAAAATTTTTGTTTTAATACTATTAATAATAGTTTCTCATGGACATTATTCCACTGCCACATTCAGCACCAAGTACTCATTTACCTTCCGCAAGGATTCCAGCCTTAGATGGAAGAATTCCATCTAATCCCACTCAATTGTGTGGCTTAGATGCCCCATTATGTTACCTTTTGATCTTTGGTGCTACCCCATAGTATACCTCTAAGACCCAGATATGAGAGTGATAATTATGTATCTATCCCTTTCCTTCTGACTGACTTCAATCAGCATAATATTCTCCAGTTTCATCCTTGTTGCTGCAAAGTTTGTTCTTAGCACTGAATAGTATTCCATTATGCATATGTTCCACAACTTCTTTTCTTTTCTTTTTGGGTCACACCCAGCAATGCACAGGGGTTACTCCTGGCTCATGCACTCAGGAATTACTCCTGGTGGTGCTCGGGGACCATATGGGATGCTGGGAATTGAACCTGGGTCGGCCGCGTGCAAGGCAAATGCCTTACCCGCTATGCTATCGCTCCAGCCCAGTTCCACAACTTCTTGATCCATTCATCTGTAGTTTGGCATTTGGATCATTAAAGTACATTCAGATCTCTGAACTTAACATGGCAACCAAGATACAGAAACAATCCAAATGCGATCAAGAGCTTCATTTCTTTTTAAGTGATTGAAAATAGATATAATGACCTCAGATGAACAAATGTTGACTACAAAGTTTGCAAAATTTTGCTACAAAAATTCACAGGGTTGATACCATGTGAATGGCTGATTCTTTTGTTCAAATAGTTATTCAACTTCTTTTCCTGCTAATGACTAATTTGATGAATGGAGAATAAATTGCAGTCATCAATTGTCTCAATATACATATATACATATTTGATGTTCTGAATTCCAGGGTTCACTAGTACTTTAAAATCAGAGAACAAATAATCACTTTATATTAATCTTTCTACTAACCAGAACACGTAGTTTCATTGAATCTTGATAATTAAGTTATGGGAAGTTAGTTTTAACAACAATGAAAACAGCAACATAAATAATAATAAAACTAAACGTATTGAGTACATATTGTGTACTAGGAACTTTTATAAGGACTTTTCATTATAGTTCACTTAAGATCTCAAAGTCTCATATTTGAGAAGTTAAGAACAGACAACTATAAAACTTATTTGAGTTCATAGATCTACAAAATCTTAGAAATGGGTTTTGAACTCATATGGTCTTTCTTCCTAGATATGTTGCTACATACCATACTGCAAAAATCACCACCAATTTTTTATAAAAAGTTTTAAAATCTAAATCTGAAGTCTGAATAAACTCTCACTTCTCTTTAAGTGATTGCATAAGGGCTCATGGGGAAAATAAGGATTTAGTGTATATATGTTGTTTCTAAGAAGATCTTCAGGTTTTACTCTAAAATTCCAGTTTGCTTTCTCTCCTTTTCAAGTTATAAGTGTCTTGTAGGAAAAGGCCTATGGAATTTCTACCTCAATTTTTCCACCAGTGACTATGGAACCACCAGCAAATCACTTAACCAAGTTTATTTTTGTGACCAAGTTTGTTCATGTGTAAATAGCAATCAATATTACTATCTCTCAGTTCTGTTTAATGATTAAATGGGCTAATGTTTGCAAAGCACTTGGGGCAGTGTTCCTTTCCTTAATACAAATAAGCAAACAAACAAAAATTTGAGTGATTTCTAGGGCTGGGGTAACTGACCTTATTAGGTGATATAAGGCTAACTTGAAATTACAAAGAGGTCAATTTGGATTTTTATTCTCAGTAACATTTTAAACATCTCTGGATCAGTTGTAGTAGTAAGACACATGATTTGAATCTATCTAGCTATGGACTGAGAGTCTACTGTCTATTTTTGAAAATGGTCTAATTGAATTTCTCAGAATAACTTTTTTCCTTTGAGCTCTGATAACTTCAATACAAAACTTTTTGTTTTCCATTAATTTCTTGTTCATTATTAGGATTTTACTTTACATACCAATTAGTTCTGTGCAACTCAGGCATATTTTGGAAAGAAGGGTTTATATTATTCTCAAATCCCTTGAGGTACAATCTGAGTGAGACTTTCAGGTTAACCAATGCTGATCAATCAAACCATGATATAAACTTCTAAACCTACCCAGGCTAATATGGATCAATATTCTGGACTACTTTAAAAATTACTGAGAAATATCTTCTCTACTGGAGAAGCTGAGTGGCTGCTAGCAGTTATTTTACAAGCATGAAAGCATAGAACCAATGCAGAGGAAAACTTATATCAGAGATGTATAAAGACAGAATCCTGAGGATTCTGCAGATCTCCTTTACATCTGTCTGAAACTAAATTGCAATAGCCAAAAAAAAAATTATTCTCCAGAGCCAATAAATTCCTTTTTTTTCCTTTACGCTAGTGAAACAATTTTTTATCACTTGCCACTAAATAATACAAGTTGTTATTCTCTTGACTTTCAAATTTCAGAAGCACCAAACATATTTTAAACACTCAGAACTACCAGCAACAATTTTCCAAATATTTTACATACTTCAGCTCTGCTCTTCTTGCCTGTGTCAGTGTTGAAGACTTGCTCTCAAGATCTAGCCAACTGACCTCTTTGCCCAACTTCTGGACTTCATCTTTCTTTTGAGAATCTGAGTATAGAATTTAAACTCTTTATAAAAAGAATGGCAGCATTTCTTTGCATAAATACACCTGAGTTCTTCCAACTCATTCCCAAATGAGTCCTCTCCATCAGTGCATCAAGTTGCCTGTGACATATGGTTTCAACTACACTATTACATTCATTCCCTACAGAGATTCTCTGGGTCAGCTCTGGGAGACAGTAATTACTCCTTGCATGGAAGTAGCTGTTTATCACTCAGGGGTTTTCATAATTGATGCTTTTCATTTTACACAAGTGTTTCTTTCTTTTTAGAGATGCCACAGAATAACTTCATTAGGTAACTTTTTTTTAATATTACAGTAAATATTGTCTTGTGATGAATTTGGCCAATTATTGTTAAGACCCTCAATTCACATCAGATTTATTGTTGAGATAATGATCTATATAGTCTTTTGGAAAGAGTCATCAGGCATTTTGGGAAAGTGAATCTTGTATAGTTATTTACATTTATAACATTTCTGAAATTTCAAAATAGTTCTGTAATATGAGATAAAAAAAATCCTTATTTCAAACAGGGCAATTTCTTGGGCTTTGAAGATTCACTTTTTCCATTTAGGCAAAGTACTATATTGTCTCAAAATATTAACACAAGAAAATGTCATTTTTTTCATACTTCTTTAGAAAACTGCATTTAACATTCCACAGACTTGAAGTTCATAATAACCATGAAGACTGAAATTACTAGAACAGCTTCTTAGTTGGCCTAATATGAGTGTAGAAGAGGAAATTTTAAGTATGTGCCCATCTGATAGAGGACCTTATTTGAAGAACATTATAGCTAAATTGGAGAGAGCATAGGGCAACAGAAATGATAAATGAAATGAAAGGGATTACTGAACATATGAGAAGAGATTAAGAAAAATGGGGTTGTTTAGTCTTGAAAGAAGATGAGGCTGAGGTGAATTGATTGAGGAATTTGAGCTAGCTAAGGGCCACAGTGCAATTAAGTTTGATCCGTTTGAAGATGTACCTTTAAGCAGAAGCGTTTGAAAGGAGAATTAAAGGGTTCTTATTTTACAGAAAGTATAACGATAAGCAAAGAAAGGATTTATACTAAGTTAAAATAAAATTGTATTACACACTAAAGGGAATGCTTGTACTGGTTAATAGGTGATTTACATAAGCAAAAGAGTAAAATAATGTTTATAAACATGCAAGATCCTGATATATATGTTAGAGGCAAACTGCTTTAACTTATTATTTTCTACTTATTTTGCAAGCAAGAAACTAGAACTGAAATTCTAACCTACTCACATACCATCTAGATGACTGTATCTTATTTTCCTCATCTGTTAAATAGTGGCAGAGTTATGATTTGCACTATTTACCAGGTATTCACATTTATTAAATACCTGCAATAAATAAATAAATAGTCTGAAAATCGACTATTGAAAGCATAATATGTTTATTATGCATAAATATAACATTTGCATTCAGAATCTCACATGGCAGAACCTGGCAAGGTAACCGTGGCATATTTGACATGCCAAAAACAGTAACAATAATGGGCCTCATTCCCATGACCCTGAACACAACAGGGACAAGTGGAGACGTTACTGGCATCCACTCGAGCAAATCAATGAGCAATGGGATGACAGTGATATGGTGATACAGTGATTGATTACTGATGTAAAATTATTGTTACAAATTTTCTGCTTAGCAAAAGTTCTTTTGATTTTTTAATGTATTTTATATCAGAAATCAATCACTGTATCACTGTATCACTGTCATCCCGTTGCTCAATAGGCCATTAGAGGCCACCCCAAAAGCCTCCATCCCTCTTGGAGAGCCCGGCAAACTACCGAGAGAATCCTGCCCACACAGCAGAACCTGACAAATTACCTGTGGCATACTCAATATGCCAAAAAGCAGTAACAACAGGGTCCTCATTCCCCTGATCCTGAAAGAGCCCCCAATACGCCACTGGGCTACACTAGCACACAATAGGGATGAATGGAGATGTTAATGATGCCCAATTGAGCAAATCGATGAACAACAAGACGGCAGTGATACAGTGAAATATAACATTTAAACTATTTTCCCACTGTAAGTGTGGCCAAGCATATTTTGAGAATGTGTTAGAAAATACTTTGTAAATAATTCAAATAGATTTCTTGTCCTCTCTTATCTTGCTCAAAATAAGCCTAGGTATCAATGGAAAATATTCAAAAGAAGCTACTGAGCCCGCCCGAGAAATCGGTCATTAACGGGATTTCGTGATCGTAATCGTGACATTATCTTCGTTTGATCAACATTTTGTTAGGTATTAAACACATATAGAAATAAAATATTTTTGTTACTTATCCTTCTGAATTTATGGAATGGTTTGTCATAGACTCAATCTCTCATCAAAATCAACTATAAAATCAGATAAAATGGATAGAATAAAAATAATTTGAAGATATAGAGAACAATCATGGCAATTTGGATTTAAGAGACATAATTTCAGGGATATATTTATAACAGACTAGAGAGCTGAAAAGGGAAAAATGTAAGGTTTTCTCTGCTTAAGAGATAAAACATGAAATTTAGGACAAAGAAGAAAGAGAAAATGGGAAATGCTTACATTTTCTTTTCTCGAGACCCTGTAAAACTATGCCTGGAGTAGAATGAAAATATCACAATTAAATACATTTTGACTGATTTTTGTGATACTGGAAATTTTAGCTACTATACAGAAGAACATTAAATACCCTGAAAGATAAGTTAATAAGAATTATTAAAATTGTTCAAATGCAAATATTTATCAGTCAAATACTGTTTCAAAGCCAAAAAATGATCACAAATGTCATATGAAATGCATAAATTGAAAGACCTCAGTTAGTAGAGATATATAACAGATAATTCCAATCAATTATATGTTAAAATATACAAAAGTGATGAAAATATTAAGATTAAACTTAAACATAAGAAGATATTAAATAGAAATCATAGCAAAAAGAAAGAAAATAGCATATTAAGAGATAGATTGTTTTAGTAATAATAAAACACAATAGGAGATAGCATTTAAAATGGGAAGATAGAACAGTGAGAAATAACCAATTGGTACCAAAAAATGTAAATAACATAATTATTTTTAAAAAACATAACATACAGGTAGAATATAATAAAAATATGTACAAATTTGTAATTTGGATGCCATAATAGGTAAGACAAACAAAGAAAACGGGCAAAAACTTATTTTGAATAAATACTAACACTATTTAAAACCAATATTAGATATAAAACCACAGATTTAAAGAATTGAGAGAAACTAGAAAAGGAATAATACAGGAAAAAAAGCAAAACCAAACCAAAATTAAAAAGTTTACTTGAGCATGTTTTAGTGAAGGTGTTTAAAAAACTAAGGACAGAGAGAGAGAGAGAGAGAGAGAGAGAGAGAGAGAGAGAGAGAGAGAGGGAGAGAGAGAGAGAGAATAAAAGACATTTTTCCACCCAGAGAAAAATTTAGGGGGGGATGGAGTGATAGCACAGCAGGTAGGGCGTTTGCCTTGCACGAAGCCGACCCAGGTTAGAATCCCAGCATTCCATATGATCCCCTGAGCACCGCCAGGAGTAATTCCTGAGTGCAGAGCCAGGAATAACCCCTGTGCATCACCAGGTGTGACCCAAAAAAGCAAAAAGAAAAAAAAAAAGAAAAATTTAGAGGAATGTAGCTGATTTTAAAGCAAAAGTGATAAAATCAGATGCTAATGAAATGATTCTTTTAACTGCTAGAAGAAAATAATTACCAGTCTAGAATTAAATTGCAACCAAAACAAAACAAATAAAATAAAACAAAATACCCTTGATAAAAGAAATATCTTATTTCTTTCTGCATTAACATATCTGAGGTGAGATAAAGGTCTTTTAAATAGATCTGCATTCTATTGTTCCCATTACAAATTTCCACACACACTTTGTGGCACAATTATAAATTAATAATTTCATATTTATATATTTCAGATCTAATCCTAGTCTTTCTAGAATACAACAAGACTGTTGTAGAGCTGGGCTTTTTTCCCCCAGAGACCCCATAAGATTTCATCACTGTAGTCTCGTGTTTTTAATATTCTAGAGGCCACCTAAGCTTTTTGCTCTGTGCTACTCATCTAAATCTACAGAAATTAGCAATAGTGGAACAATTCCTTATCACATTTTTATTTCTTTGGCTCCCTAAAGTTCTCAGTTCAGAGAGTCAGATTTTCCATTTTTAAAGATGCTTATGCTTAGATTTAACCCCGGATAACAGGAAATAATTACTGTGTTTAAAATTATATAGTAGATCTAGTATTATATTAACAAGTTCTAAGGATTACAGCATGAACCTATATTATGAGGTTATCATTCTGCATACCTTGACGGCAACTGAAAAGTTTAAAAATGTAATTAGACCTTCATTAAAATAAATATTAAGAGGAATTCTTTGGGAAGAGGAAAATGACAGTGTAGGAAGAAGCAAACTTCAGCAAAAGAGTAAATATGTGTACAAGCATAGCTGTTTAATGACAATATCTTGAGAAATTGAAGTATAACAAAATTGGCATGTGATATAGCAAGGTAGTACTGCATGCAAGTGCTTACTGCGAAAGTTTTAGCAAATCTGAAGCTTGATCATTAAACACATTAATAAAAATTAAATTATATTTATAATTATAATATATAATTATAATATAATATATAACATGCTATTATAATTATAATATTAAAACAATTATGATATAATTATAATATAATTATTTGAATTATATTAAAATTATTTAAAAGTTAATAATTATTAAAAATTATTACCTCCTACATAAATTATGTTTTATCTATGATAGTCAGCTCATATATATAATGTTTGTATAATGAAAATACTTTTCAGTAGTGTATTGGTGCACATCAGTTTAAAGTATAAGTTGAATGATGATATGTTAAACCTTACACTAATCTAATTTACACTAATTGAAGTATTTACATCATAAAAATGGGCAAATACTATCAATAGGGATTTAACATATTATTTATGTTTTCTGGTAAAGGCCAATAAATACCAATAAGACATAACTATTACATAATTTAGCTAAAATTTTTCTTAAGCTAATAGCTAATGTTTTTTATTTTGAAAGTTTATTGAAACACTGTGATTTACAAAGTAGTTTGTAATAGAGTTGTTTCAGGTATAGGATGTTTCAATATCAATCCCACCACCATTGTCCCCTGCCATCCACAAATATCCCCAGATTCTCTGCCACCTCATAATCCTCTCCCCGCAAACCTGGCAGGCATATAATGAATTTATTTCATATTACTTGGTCCAATAAAACTTAAAGAAGTGGCAAATAGAATTATCATAAATCAATAAAGATCAATTTCTGATGATTAATTGCTATATTTTCAACCTTTCTTAATCTACTCAAGGACAGCCATATGCACCATTAGTGAGTGCCATACTCAAAGCCACATGATGAGAAGTTTCTCCTATTCTTTAAAGAAGCTCTTGTTTTCCCACTTTACTTAAACATTGTTGCTTACAAACTTCATGAAGCATTTGTTATAGGTATTGTAGAATCTGGAGATGTCCAAAAAAATCCAGAATATTTAACAGGACACTGAGTTTACTTGGCAGTGGCGGTGGAATATGGGTGTGACTGTGGGGCTTCTGAAAGTACAGGGAGATGGGAGGAAGTAGCCCACTCTGCCTCTGAGAAGGCCTGAAATTTTCAGTCCAAAAATCCTGGGGGTATACCTGAAATTTTTTGCCAGTTCCATATCTCTGTGGAGCTCAGTTGTGAGGCAGTGGAGTCTCTGCCATAGGCGTGGCAGCAGCTCTTAAGGTGTGAGTACGGCTTTGAGGGCTTTTGTTGGACCATAACTTGGCCTGTCCCCTTCCAAGTTTGCTCCGGAGATTAAAGGACCTCTTTTTAATGTATTTTGCAAAACTGGTTTCAAGACTATGAATTACCCAAACTGTTGGGAAGCTATGTTGTTTTTTCTTGGGGGGGGGGGCGGGTTACACCTGGCGATGCACAGGGGTTATTCCTGGCTTTGCATTCAGGAATTACTCCTGGCAGTGCTCAGGTGACCATATGGGATGCTGGGGATCGAACCCGGGTTGGCTGCGTGCTGTGCTATTGCTCCAGCCCCAGGAAGCTATCTATGAAGCTTTGTATAGTTCTCTCATATCTATCTGAATGATAATCCAGGAGTATAGGGTGTTCTTGGTCAGATGTTCAATTTGTTTCTTTTGTGCTATATCTTTCCATATCCTTCTGACTCATGGAGTCTCATTTGATAGATCTGCTGTACATGTTATGGGTTTTCCTTTGTATAAAAATGCCTTTATTGATCTTTCAGCATTCAATAGTCTGTCTCTAAATTTGGATTTTTGTCATGTTGAGTATAATGTGGCTTGAAGTTTTTCTAATTGGGTCTACTACTTTCACTGGATCCTTCAGGTCTCTTGGATCTTTGTGCCTGTAATCCTCAACTCTGGGGCATTCTTATTAATGATTTATTTAAGTCTGGTTTCTTCATCATATTTGCCTTCCTGTTCTTCATGGACTCCTGTGATTCTTACATTATTCCTCTTTGATGCATCCCATAATTTTCTGGTATAATTTTCTGGTATCATTGTATCACTGTCATCCTGTTCATTGATTTGCTTGAGTGGGTGCCAATATCGTCTCTATTCATCCCTGTCACTTGCTAGTATAGCCGGTGGTGTATTAGGGGGCTCTTTCAGGGTCAGGGGAATGAGGACCATCGTTGTTACTGCTTTTTGGCATATTGAGTGTGCCACAGGTAGTTTGCCAGGCTCTGCTGTACAGGCGGGATACTCTTGGTAGCTTGCCAGGCTCTCCCAGAGGGATGGAGGCTTTTGGGGCGACCTCTAATAGCCTTTACAGGTATTTCCAATCTACTGAATGTAAGTTTTTGGTCAACTGGCATGTTGTAACGATCTGTACACTGACAAACATGCACCTGCCTGCATCTCTGGGTAGCACCTGAGACATCCGCGGCCTCAGATTGCTCTCCTTGAGGTTCATGGAGTGTGCCTGGAGGTTGTTGAGCAGCTGGCAGAGCAGGACCCTATAGCAGAGGGTCTGTGTCAGGTTGAACACCTGCACTAAGTCCCAGGTCATCCAGTGGTTGGCTGACAGCACCCCATAATGGGGTGCAATTCTCTGGTATGCTACTCATTTGCTTTCAGACTATTTTCTTTCTGCTGTTTCCTAGTGGTTTCCTCTTTCTCATCTTAGAACTTCTTTACCTTTTGCTCAGCCCACTAATGTTTATTTTCATGATCTTTATTTTCGTTTTTCATGTTAATTTAACTAAGTTGTAACACCACTCAGGTCATATATACTTATTCATCAAATTCAACAATAATTTGACAAGAAATTTGAGTTGGAAAAATGAACTACAAGACTTCTGTGAGAATAAATTTTTATACAATTTTAATGAACTTGTATATTTAATTTTTAAATACAATATTATACATTTTATATCAGGAAAGAATATAATAAAACATATTCATATATAGTCATACATTTCCTGACTGGTTGATAAACATTTACCAGTAAACACTGTAATTGGTAGAATTAACCATATTTTTGCATTGTCTTAAGAACAAGTTGTTAATTAGGACCAAGAATGCAAATTATAATTTCCACAGTGTCCCCTTAAAAGGTAGTAAATAAAACACATTATAATATAATGTATAAAAGATAACCACCATAGGTATCCTTATCTAAAAGAAATAAATTACACCTATTTTCATATTATGTGGTTACTAATTTATTTGGAATTAAAAGGTACAAGTCATTTTAAAAATTTTAGTTCATGAAATGTTTATGCCTTTTTATTTTCTCTGGATGTGCATAGACTCTTAACTAAATTGTTAGCATTTCTATAAATAGATTTGTAGCCTTATTTTTCATTACATATTATATTGCATACCATTAAATATTCTATGAAACATCTCTTTTAATAGCTACATAAAAATCTCATTATGTGTACTATTATTTATCTTCTCTCTTATTGGTTGATATTTTCTTTTTTATGATCTATTATGAATAATTCTATGAATAATATCCTCTCCCACACATTTCTTCAACAAATTTCTGATTATTCCCATAGAGAAGATTCCTAGGACTAAAATTAAAGGTATGAATTGTTTTAAGTACTTCATACCTATTGCTAATTGACTTTCAGAAAGGTTGTGGTAATTTACACTCCCTCTAGTAAAGGATGTTCTTTTCTCTATCTAATTTCTTCAATGTTAAATATCATTACACAAGATCTTTGTAAGCCTTTAGAACTGAAAATATATATCTTATCACCATTTTGAATTGCATTTTTTAACAAACATTAAAGCTGAATAGTTTGGTGGGTTTGTTAGTCAATTATATATTCTCAGTGTATTTTCATCTATGTTCTTTACCTTAATATTTTGAATGGTTTCTTTATATTTTTTTACCTTACTTTATTGTTGTTACTGTTTTTGGCATATCGAATATACCACAGGTAGCTTGCCAGGCTCTGCCGTGTGGGCGAGATACTCTTGATAACCTACCAGACTCAAATCTCACAATGGAGGCGTTACTGGTGCCCACTTGAGCAAATCGATGAGCAACAAAATGACAGTGATACAGTGATACTTTACTTTGTTATTTTAGTCTGTTTTACAGCCACATCCAGCAGTTTTTAGGCTTATTCCTCACTCTGCACTCAGGGATCACACGTGATGTGCTCAGGGATCCATATGTGGTGAACCCAGGTCAGTCATGTTCAAGGGAAGTACCTTCACCTGCTGTATTATTGTCAACCACCCAAGTGACTTCTGTAAACAAAATTGTTTTTTTATTCAGCGATTAAATCATAGAATTCCATGCAGTAATATGAAAGAATTCATTAAATTTTTACAAAAAAATTCTAGGTTTTATTTCTATGGCAGAAAATTGCTAATCATTAACAGTACCCAGAAGGTCCACAATTTAGCAGATCTCTATTGATTCTTCTTATAACCTAACCAAATTCAGCATACAATATATAACAAAGGACCAATGTATGTCATAGGCCACAGATGTATGTGCCAATATGAGTTCCACTGATGGATTTGCATTTGTACTTAACATTGAAGAAAGAATACAATGAGAAAACAAAATCAGAACAAATTGAATAAATATAGAATATGTGAGTGTGAGTTAATAGAAAGGGTACTATTTGTGGGCTATTTCTTTTAATAGATGAGTTGATGTTGGCTAAATTTGTACCCTTCAAGGCATTAGATTGGTGACTTGATTTGACATCTTGTTTTCTTTCTGATCAATATTTATTTCAAGACCCATTAGGGGTCAAAAACAATGACAAGGAAGGAAGAAAAGGTTGGCTTCTATAAGAGAAGAGCCGGTGTGTGCCCACCCTCCCCCAGAGTGAGTCACCTGGGAATCATTCTAGTGTCTAGTACTATTGAAGAATATTGAAGAATGAGATACTTTTCCTGGAGCAAATACCACACACAAGACACTTTAAACATGGACAGTCCCTCTTCCAATTATTGGAAGAAAGGATACAGTAACTCTTAAGTTAGAATTTTTTTGTTTGTTTTTTGGGGGGCCATATATGGCAATGCTCAGCTGTTACTCCTGACCCTGCACTCAGGAATAACTCCTTATGAAAATTGGGGGATAATATGGGATGCCAGGGATTGAACTCAAGTAGACCATGTGCAATGTAAGCACCCAAGTTACTGTACTATCTTTCAGCCACTTAACTTGGGATTTTTATAGAGCTCTCTTGGCATCATCATTTATTTTATTTTATTTTTTAATTAATCACCATGAAATACAGTTACAACCTTACAAACTTTCGTGATTATGTTTCAGTCATACAATGATCCAGTACCCATCCCTCCACCAGTGCTCATACTCCACCATTAATGTTCCCAGCATCTCTCCCACATCCCCACCCCATCTCCCCACCCCTGCCTCTGTGGCAGGCACATTACCTTTTACTCTCTTTCTCCTTTTGGTGTTGTTATGGTTTGCATTACAGGTACTATGTGGCCATCATGTTTGGTCCATAGACTACTGTCAGTACTCATCTTCCATCTTGATCGAGCCCTCCAAGCATCATTTACTTAGTGATCCCGTCTATATCCCAGCTGCCCCCCCCTCCCCCAGCATGTGAGGCTAGCTTCCAAACCTTGGAGTGATCCTCCTGGCCCTTATCTTTACTATCCTTGGGTGTTACTCTCCCATTTTATTACTTCATATTCCACAAATGAGACCAGTCATTCTATGTCTGTCCATCTCTCTCTGACTCATTTCACTTAGCATGACATTTTCCATGCTGATCCACTCATTTGCAAATTTCATGAATTCATCTTTCCTAACAGCTACATAGTATTCCATTGTGTAGATGTACCGAAGTTTCTTTAACCAGTCATATGTTCTCAGACACTCCGGTTTTTTCCCAGATTCTAGCTTTTGTAAATAGTGCTGTAACAAGCATTTGTATACTTTTTGCATCTCCAGGATATATTTCCAGAAGTGATTTGCTGTGTCAAATGAGAGCTCAATTTCTAATTTTTTGAGAAATGTCCATATTGTTTTCCAAAAAGTCTGGACCAATCAGCATTCCCACCAGCAGTGAAGGAGAATCTCCTTCTTCCCACATCCACGCCAACATCAGTTGCTTTTGTTCTTTTGGATGTGGGCCAGTCTCTGTGGTGTGAGGTGGTATCTCATTGTTGTTTTGACCTGCATATCCCTAATGATTAGTGATGAGGGGCAATTTTTCATGTGCCTTTTGGCCATTCAAAATTCTTCTTTGAGAAAGTTTCTGCTCATTTCATCACCCCGTTTTCTAATGGGATTGGATGTTTTCTTCTTGCAGAGTTCAACCAGTGCCTTGTATATCTTTGATATTAACCCCTTATCAGAAGGGTATTGGGTGAATATCCTTTTCCATTCTGTTGACTGTCTTTGTATTCTGGTCACTGTTTCTTTTGAGGTGCAGAAGCTTCTTAGCTTAAGATTGTCCCATTTGTTTATCTGTGTTTCCACTTGCTTGGTCAGTGACGTTTCATCTTTGAAAATACCTTTAGCTTCAATGTCGTGGATAGTTTTGCCGACATTTTTTTAATGTAACCCTTTGGATTCTGATCTAATGTTGAGGTCTTTAATCCATTTTTTTTCTTATATTGTTATTTTTTAAATTTATTTATTTTTAATTAGTGAATCACCGTGAGGGTACATTTACAGATTTATACACTTTTGTGCTTATGCTTCCCTCATACAAAGTTCGGGTACCCATCCCTTCACCAGTGCCCATTCTCCACCACCAGTAAACCCAGCATCCCTCCCACCCTCCCCAATCCCATCTCCCCCCACCCCACCCTGCCACTGTGGCAGGGCATCCCCTTCTGTTCTCTCTCTCTAATTAGTTGTTGAGGTTTGCAATAAAGGTGTTGAGTGGCCATTGTGCTCAGTCTCTAGCTCTCATTCAGCCCGCAACTCCCTTCCCCTGCATGGCCTTCGACTACATTATACTTGGTGATCCCTTCTCTGAGTTGCCCTTTCCACAGAATGTGAGGTCAGTCTCCAAGCCATGGAGTCAACCTCCTGGTACTTATTTCTACGATTCTTGGGTGTTAGTCTTCCACTCTGTTATTCTATATGCCATAGATGAGTGCAATCTTTCTATGTCTGTCTCTCTCTTTCTGACTCATTTCACTTAGCATGAATCTTTTCATGCCGACCCACTTAAATACAAAATTCATGACCTCCTTTTTTTCTAACAGCTGCATAGTATTCCATTGTATAGATGTACCAAAGTTTCCTCAACCAGTCATCCGTTCTAGGGCATTCGGGTTTTTTCCAGATTCTGGCTATTGTAAACAGTGCTGCAATGAACATACATATGCAGATGTCATTTTGATTATACTTTTTTGCATCTCTGGGATATATTCCCAGCAGTGGTATTCCTGGGTCAAATGGGAGCTCAACCTCTAGTTTTTTGAGAATCGTCCATATTGTTTTCCAGAAGGGCTGAACCAGTCAGCATTCCCACCAACAGTGTAGAAGGGTCCCTTTCTCCCCACATCCTCTCCAACAGTGGTTGCTTTTGTTCTTTTGGATGTGTGCTAGTCTCTGTGGTGTGAGGTGGTATCTCGTGGTTGTTTTGATCTGCATCTCTCTGATGATTAGTGATGTAGAGCACTTTTTCATGTGCCTTTTGGTCATTTGTATTTCTTCCTTGGTAAAGTTTCTGTTCATTTCTTCGCCCCACTTTTTAATGGGGTTTGATGTTTTCTTCTTGTAGAGTTCAACCAGTGTTTTATATACCATTGATATTAACCCCTTATCTGATGGGTATTGTGTAAATATCCTTTCCCATTCTGTGGATAGTCTTTGGATTCTGGTCACTGTATCTTTTGCGGTGCAGAAGCTTTTTAGTTTAATGTAGTCCCATTTGTTGATCTCTGTTTTTACTAGATTGCTTAGTTCCGTGTCTCCTTTGAAGATACCTTTATCTTCAATATCGTGGAGGGTTTTGCCGACCTTGTCTTCAATGTACCTTATGGTTTGTGGTCGAATGTTGAGGTCTTTAATCCATTTTGATCTGACTTTTGTGCATGGTGTCAGGTCAAGGTCTAAGCCCATTTTTTTGCATGTAGTTGTCCAGTTGTGCCAGCACCATTTGTTGAAGAGACTTTCCTTGCTCCACTTCACATCTCTTGCTCCCTTATCAAAGATTAGATGATCATACATTTGGGGTTGTGTGTAGGGATATTCCACCCTGTTCCATTGGTCTACGGCTCTGCCTTTGTTCCAGTACCATGCTGTGTTAATTGTCACTGCTTTGTAGTAAAGTTTGAGGTTGGGGAGGGTGATGCCTCCCATCATCTTTTTCCCAAGAATTGTTTTAGCTATCCGTGGGCGTTTATTGTTTAATCCATTTTTATTTTACTTTTGTGCATAGCACAGCGGTAGGGCACTTGCCTTACATGCGGCCGACCTGGGTTCGATTCCTCCACCCCTCTTGGACAGCCCGGCAAGCTACAAAGAGTATCTCACCCACACGGCAGAGCTACCCGTGGTGTAGTTGATATTCCAAAAACAATAACAATAAGTCTCAAGATGGAGACATTACTGGTGTCCGCTGGAGCAAATCGATGAGCAAAGGGATGATAGTGACAGTGACAGATGGTGTTAGGTAGAGGTCTGAGCCCTTTTTTTTTTTTTTTTGCATGTACCTGTCCAGTTTTGCCAGTACCAAGGCTTTCCTTGCTCTACTTCACATTTCTTGCTCCCATATAAAAGATTAGATGATCATATATTTGAGGTTGTGTGTAAGGATATTCAACCCTATTCCATTGGTCTGTGGGTCTGTCGTTGTTCTAATACCATGCTGTTTTAATTATTGCCTCTTTGTAGTAGTTTGAGACTGGGAAAGGTGATGCCTCCCATCTTTTTCCCCCCAAGAGTTGCTTTAGCTCTTCGTGAGGCATTTCTTTTCTATATGAATTTCAGGAGTGTGTGATCAATTTCTTTGAAGAAGAAATGGATACAATTTTAGGGATCACATTGAATCTGTACAATGCTTTGGAGAGTCTTATCATTTCGACGATGTCAATTCTCTCAATTCATGAGCCAGAGATATGTTTCCATTTCCTCCTGTCCTCTTTTATTTCTTGAAGTAGTATTTTGTAGTTTTCTTTGTACAGGTCCTTTACCTCCTTAGGTAAGCTGATTCTGAGGTACCTGATTTTCTGAAGCAGGATTGTGAATGGGATTTGTTTTATCACTTTCTTCTCTCTCACTATTTGTGTAGAGGAAAGTCGTAGACTTTTGGGTATTGATTTTATAGCCTGTGACTTAACTATATAAGTCTATTGTTTCCAAGAGTTTCTTGGTAGAGTCTTTAGGGTTCTCTAAATATAGTATTGTGTCATCAGCAAATAGTGAGAGCTTGATTTCTTCCTTTCCTATATGGATACCCTTAATATCTTTGTCTTGCCTAACTGCTATGGCAAGTACTTCCAGTACTATATTGAATAGAATTGGTGAGAGTGGGCATCCTTGTCTTATCCCTGATCTTAAAGGGAAGGTTCTAAGTTTTTCCCCACTGAGGATAGTGCTTGCAATGGGCTTGTGGTAGATGGCTTTGAGTATATTGAGGAAAGCTCCTTCAATGCCCATTTTTCTGAGAATTTTCATCATAAATGGGTGCTGGATCTTGTCAAATGCTTTCTCTGCATCTATTGGTATGATCATATGGATTTTATGTTTTCTTTTATTGACATGATGGACTATATTGATTGATTTGCAAGTGTTAAACCATCCTTGTATTCCTGGGATGAATCCCACTTGGTCATGGTGTATGATATTTTTGATTGTTGTTGGATTCTATTTGATAATATTTTGTTAAGGATCTTCGCATCCAAGTTCATCAGGGATATCAGCCTGTAATTTTCTTTTTTTTGTGGTGTCTCTGTTTGCCTTTGGTATTACGGTCACATGTGCCTCATAGAAACTGAGTATTTCTGTTTCTTCAATTTTCTGGAAAAGCTTGAATAGAACTGGCAATAGGTCCTCTCTAAATGTTTGGAAGAATTAGATAGTGAATCCATCTGGACCTGGGCTTTTGTTTTTGTGAAGACTTTTGATTACAGTTGCAAGTTTCCTTGACAGTAATAGGTCTATTCAGGCATTCCAAATCTTCTTGGCCCAGCCTTGGGAGGTTATAGGAATCCAGGAAATTTATCCATTACTTCTAGGTTCTATTGTTTTGTTGGCATACAAACTTTCAAAGTGATCTCTGATCATGTTTTGAATTTCTTTGGTTTCTGTTGTAATGTCCCCTTTTTCATTTCTGATTCTGTGAAATTAGGTTTCTCTCTCTCTCTCTCTTTTGTGAGTGTTGCTAGTGGTTTATCAATCTTGTTTATTTTCTCAAAGAACCAGCTCTTGGTTTCATTGATCTTTCGGATTGTTTCTTGCGTTTCCACGATGTTAATTTCTGTCTAAGTTTTATTATTTCTTTCCTCCTTCTTGGTTTGCGCTCTTTTTGTTGGTTATTTTCTATGATCTTGAGCTGTAAAGTCAGGGTATTTATGTAGTCCCTTTCATCTTTCCTGAGAAATGTTTGCAGAGCTATGAATTTTCCCCTTAACACTGCTTTAGCTATGTTCCACAAGTTCTGGTAGCTCGTATCTTCCTTCTCATTTATTTCCAGTTATCTTTTATTTATTCCTTGATTTCCTCCTTGACCAACTTGTTGTTCAATATTGAGTTGTTGATTTTCCAGTCTCCGCCTCTGTGTGTGATTAACTTCTCCCTTTAGTGCACCGTGGTCTGAAAAGATAGTTAATACAGTTTCTAACTTCCTGATTCTATTAAAGTATGGTTTGTGACCCAGCACATGGTCTATCTTGGAAAATGTTCCACATGCACTGGAAAATAATATATATATTTTTTAGGATGGGAGACCCTGTATACATCTATTAGCCCTTTCTCTTCTATTTCTTCCTTCAAATTCAGTACTTCTTTGTTGAGTTTTAATCTTGCTGATCTATCCAGAGGGATAAGGTGGTGTTGAAGTCTCCAACTACTACTGTGTTACATCCAATGTCCTCTTTGAAGTCTATTAGCAGTTGTTTTAAGTATTTAGCTGGTCCCTCATTGGGTACATATATGTTTAGGAGTTTGATTTCTTTCTATTGTACATACCTTTGATTATTAAAAAATGATCTTCGCTGTCCCTTCTGTTTTTCAGCCTGAAATCTATGTTGTTGGATACTAGTGTGGCCACCCTGGCTTTTTTGAGGGAGCTGTTTGCTTGAAGGACTGTTTTCCATCCTTTGTCTTTGAGTCTGTGTTTGCTCTGGCTGGTCAAATGTGTTTCTTGTAGGCTGCATAATGTTGGGTTCAGTTTTTCAATCCATTTTGCTCTCTGTATCCCTTAATTGGTGCATTTACACCATTGACTTCGAGAGAGAGACTATTGTCATGGGGTTTTGTGCCATCTTTCTGTAGAGGTTTGTTATGCTTGTAGGGGTTTGTCTTGTCTCACAGAAAACCCCTTTAGTAATTCTTTTAAGGTTGGTTTGGAGTCTATGATACACTGAAACAGTATATCATTCCTTCTAGTTTGAATGAGAGTTTAGTCAAATACAGTATTCTTGGTGAGGTGTTCATTTCATTGAGTTTTTTTCACTATAACCCACCATTGTCTTCTGGTTTGTACGGTTTCCTCTGATAAGTCTGCTGGAAATCTAAGGGGTGTTCCTTTGTATGTGATTTTGTGATTTTCTTTTTTGACCTTGCTGCTTGTAGTATTGTGTCTCTATCTGTGGTATTCATTGTTCTGATTATGCTATGTCTTGGAGTCTTTCTATTTGGGTCTCTTTTAGCTGGTACCCTTTGGGCTCTTTGGATCTGGAGGTCTGCATTCGCCAGATTAGGGATCTTCTTAGCAATGATATCTTTAACTGTTGCTGCTTCATTGGGGTTGCCTTCCTGTCCTTCTGGTACTCTGATGATTCATATGTTGTTCTTCTTGAGTTCATCCCCTAGGTCTCTGATTAGCCTTAGAGCTATTTTGAGGTATTTTTCTCATTATATGTTGTTTCCTATTTGCTCTCTGCAGCTCATCTTCAAGCTCACTGATTCTGTCTTTGATTGTTGTCATTCTACTGTTGAGGGCATCCAGTGAGTTTTTTATTTCATCTACTGAATCCTTTATTAGTGACACATCTGTTTGTAGCTTACTTATTTCTGTTCTCATTTCTTCCTGTAATTTACTGGATTCCTATTCCATTGTTTCTTTGAGTTCATTGAACACTGTCAACATTTCATCTCTGAATTCTTTATCGAAGAGATTGTATTTGTGGGTATTCCCTGTTGAGTCTTCAGGGCTCTTTTCTTCATCCACTCCTTGTGGTAGGGATTTGTGCCGTTTCTTCATGTTACTGTGGTAGGATGGAGGTGGGACCCTCCAGTTCACTATCAGCATCCCCCTCTTGCCATGAGAGAGTATTCTGGATGAGCTTGGGCAATGCTGGTCACCTTTTCCCCCTTTTAGACTACTAACTTCTCATTTGATGTGACTTATGTGAGGCCTCTAGTGCAGCTTCAGAGGATGTGTTCTTTTATATTAGGCTTGCCTAGTTTCTTGTGTTCACCATTGTTTTGGTGAGATTGGAATAGGCTAGTGGACTATTGGCCTAGTGTGTTTGGCATAACCAGGCTATCCTCGTCAGAATTAGGTAATGGAGATTGAGATGTGAATCCAAAGCACTGGAAAGGGGAAAATACTGTGGCCACATGAGTCCCTGAGGTCATGCCCCGCCCCTCCCAACCTCCACTGTACCTGTGGGGGAGTTGGCCACAAAGGTCCCTGAGCAGGTAAAGTCTTACTTCTGACGCAGTTCTAAAACTTGTCATGGATCCCCTCTGGCCTGAGTGCTCAGATGGCACCTTAGCTAAGGATGGGGAGTCTTGCCTTTCCTTGGGTCAGTTTTCTGAGCATACCGCGAAATCACCATTTTTATTGTTACTTTAGGAATTTAAACATTTTGCCTTGAACACTTGCTTTTCCATTTATAATAGACACCAAACTAACTACAAGCATTTTAATTGTAAAGAGTAAATTTCAGAAGCAAATAATTTGCAACCTCTTTGTAATTGTTGCTGGACTTGCCCAGCTGCTGTAAATAACAAAGAAAGAAATGAATCAAAATTGTACAAAGCATTAAAACTAGGCAGTGTGGGAAAGAAAGAAACACATGTTTGAGCTCCACTACTAGGTTCTTTATGTGGCAGAGCTTTCTGTTGCACAGTGTAAGAAAAGAAACCAAGCCCGCCATAACACTGTGCATAGCAGCTCCTAGCAGAGCACTGTAGACTGAGTGAGGGATAGAAAATTAGAGTCTCTACTACAAGATAGACAAAATATATCACTTATTTTCGGACTGGAACAATAGCACAGCAGATAGGGGGTTTGCCTTGCACGCAGCCAACCGGGGTTCGATTCCCAGCATCCCTGAGCTCTGCCAGGAGTAATTCCTGAGTGCAGAGCCAGGAATAACCCCTGTGCATTGCCGGGTGTGATCCAAGAAGCAGGAAAAAAATCACTTATTTTCTGCAGACACCTACTAATCACTTCTGACCTCAGTGGAGAAATCTAGTAGGTACTATGTACTTAACTCCCCATCATTACATTGGGCTTACTTCCACCAGGACACACACCTTGTTGAAATATCTAAATTTCTGAATCTCTAATCTCTTCCTTAAACAAGCAAACTTCTTATATTTTTCTTTTCTCATTCATTTCCCCCCGGAATTCCCTCAGTATGACCCATTCCAGATTATTTGCACATGGCTTTCTGCTCTGTTTATTCAGTTCTCCACCCTGTTCTTGCTTGTACAGTTTCCATGGCCACCATACATAATCTAACCTAGTTAGATACACTGCTGATTCTTTCTCCTTTTACCTCATATTAATAAATTCATGTTATTATCACCTCAAGGTATTCTAACCTTTTGTTTGTTCATGTATATCTCTTTTTATCTACACATAAGCTTCTTGAGTTCAGATACTTCTCTGTTCTCTCTATTGGTTTGGACCAGAGGTACAGTTCATGGTAGGCACTCAATTAGCATGTATTGATATGAGCAAGAGTTGGCCTCCTATAACATTTTTCTTGTCACAAAAAAATCAGTATAATTTTCAGTAGAAGCTTCAAATATGTCTACTATTAGATAAATACTTGTTTATTCATTCATTCATTCACCATTGCACTTCTTCAGTTCAGGGTTTTTGGTGACCAGATCCTATCCTAGCAGCACAAGACCTTCTATTATAGAGCAAACACACTCATTCACACTCACTCTCACACATATATCTGGATGGAGATGCTTGAGACACACCAGTGAACAAATGTGCCCAGGTGGGAGAAAGCCAAAGAGTAACTGAGAGAAACTCAAACAGACATGGGGAGAAGAAATGCAAACTCTGGGGATAGTGGAAGTAGCTGAAAATATTCTTTTTATTTTTTGGTCATCAACATCAAAACAAAATGACATAAAATGAAACATTATTCAAGGATCTCCAGTATGTGATTTTATGCAGGCTTGGGGGCTTAGAAGAGACAGTTCTGCACAATATGAATTTGATACATATCTACATAAAGATAAGATGCAAATCCATGACAATTAGGACTTAATACAGGAAGAATATACAAATGGGGTAAAAAGAAGAAGAAGGTGGTTATGGACTAAACCCTAGAAAAAAATCATAATTAACAATTAAGAGAAGAAAATCTTGCTAAAATAATCCTGAGGAAACACAAAAGGCAGAAGGACAAATAGCAGCATAGTTTTTCATGGGAGTAAGGGAGGGATTATTTCAATCATTAATCCTATTCTTTAAACAATTCAGCTCCTGGTGTGAGTATTCCCTTTTCTTGAATGCCTTTCTTTATAGTCCCTTTTAACTATCATGCACCACTTTTGATTGGTTTATGACTGTGTTGCAAGAACAGTCATTAATGCCAGTCATTCATTAAACACTTAAAATGTCCCAGCAGCTACTCTATGCATTTTACATGCACATGTAATCTCTTCTGCCATAATCATATCCTCGTTAAGCAAAACTGACTACTTCCCCCTCCCCCCACACAACTTCAATTGCAATAGATAATAAGATCTACTTTAGGACGCTGTTGGCTAAAGATGAATAAGAAGTCAGGCTTGGTGCAATAGCTACTCTGCTGAAGGAACAGAACTGATCACAGGAAACGGTTATGCGTCTTTTTCACTAAAACACTTAAAGAGCTATAATTCATACATTTACTTTTTTACTTTACAAATGTAAACTCAAAATTGACAATGATAAATTTTAAAGATATCACTCTTTTTCTGTCCAACTATGAGCTTTTTAAGTCTAACACTGTTTTGTATCAGCTCCTTAATACCCTGGACACTGCTGGATGTATTTTGTGTGGGCGAAGAGTTTGGCGAAAGTATTAGTGCTCAGTTTATATTACAAAGGTAGGTTGTTCAAATTCTGTATGTGTTGGGGGCAATGGGTAACATCAATTTTTAAGTTTTCTTCTAATTCAATGCTAAACATTTGCTATAATTTTTAACTGGATTGCTTTATTTTAATTATATTTTTATACATTATGTTTTAGAGACATGGAAAAGAGGTAAAACAGTCAAGGTCTGGTGTGTTTACTGTAGATAACTGTATGCTAATCTGACCTTTTGTCGAGGCATCCTTGAAGCAGAAAGTTATATCCTAGGGCAGAACTTCCTCAAATTAGAATTTGAGACATCTATGACACATTTCATTTATTTAAAGGGAATATGCTACTTCCTCCTTTTCACAGGGAGAAAGAAAACTTTTTCAGTTGGTCACTTTATGAAGGAGAATTTTGATAGAGCTTCATCTTGAGTAACAAACATCTGGCTGGCCCTGCTATGCTTAGGCTTACATCAATCTCCCATCTTGCATTTAAGTGCATATTTTGAATCAATGTCATTTCCACCCAACTCATTCTTTGATTCCAGAAAAAAAATCCATAGGATAAAGATATAAATAAACTTCAGAAATGGAAAAAACAGAGCTTTCAGTAAAACGGTAAAGCCAAAATTGTAAAGAAAAATAGTTTTAAAACACACCTGAAATGTCTTCCCATGTAATAAACACACTTGTTGTGTGAAAGAGTAAGGAAAATAAGAGCATATTTTCCCCCTCCTGGATGAAGACTACTTTGGAGTATTAAGTGACCACAGTATCTGGGACAGCTATGCCCTGAGTAGCAGGAATGACAGGGAAGTTCAAGAAAGTCAGCTCTTAGCAGAAGAGATGATTAGCTTGGCTCTTGCTTCGGTATCACTGTGACTCACTTGAATTTTTTTAATTCAAAAATAAAATTGACAACATCAATTGAAAAATTTGAGTTAGTGATTTGCGTTGGACATGAGCCATAAACCCAGCTAGTGGGATGGAAGTAGGGCTGATTTGAAAACCTCGAATGGGGTCAGGCTGGGGTGACATTTAGTCCTGGGATGTCTCCTAGGCAATATGTGAATATGAGTATTATTAAGTTGTCTGTTGCTAATAATAATTATGAAAAAGAATAAAGTCTAATAATAGACAGTTACAAAATATCCTTGAAATGTTTGTGAAAATGATTGATTTATCTGTGCATTTTTCAATTGGCGATTGAAATTTCTCATCATATATTTAAATAATTTCAAAGATGCCATTTCCTGCATGGTGAAAATGTTAACATTTAAAAATCAAACATTATATCTTGCTTTAAATTTTTTAATACAATGTAAATATTATAATAATAATTACTTACCAATAGACATTTAAAATATGTCTGCAGTTTTATATGAAACATCATTTTTCTCTATAAACTTGTGTTTTTAGTTTGCTTCTTACAAAGACTTTTATCCTAATTTCACATAATTTATGCTTGGAAGCCATTGCTTGGTCACCCTAACATACTTTTGTACAAAAAATCTGCATATAAATTAAGATTGAATTTAAAATAGTTCCTGTAATTATAAGACTAAGTATAAAAATTACCTTCTACAACCTCCACCATAAATTATGTAAATTATTTTAATTGTCATAAGTACTTCATTGATCCTTATAGCATATTTCAAATTTGATTAATAATTTTTATATTAATTGTTATATTCCAAATTCATCTCTTTATAAGATAGATAACTTTTTAATATTTTCATTGGCTCATATATCTATGAATAATTTTGCTTATCACACAAAATATTTCTCTATGAGTTCTGCTCCGATTGTTGGTTTTGATAGATGCAAATACAAAGAAATTATATTCACATAAATAAGTAGATGAGAACTGGAGCAAGGATGCTCAATTCTTTGATTTTTTTCAGAAATAAATGGCAGAATTAATAGTCTTCTAGTATCATTTATTATATTTAATATTTCTATTAAGTTTATAGTTTGATTAGATCCGCTTTAATTTTCAGTAATTAGAAACCACCTGACTTTCTAAAACAGAATTGTCACCCAGTCTTTAGAGTCATTCAATTCTTTTTTCTGTGTCTCCACGATTCTGTGACCCTTTGTTGACATCATAGAGGATTTATAGAGCCCCTGTCATGTCACTAGATCCTAATCCTGAGATTGGTGAAAACTATGCCTTTCTTAAGTATATAATGGAGTGGAAAATTTTAGAAACATGCGATATCTTTAATATGCTCAAAGAGACTAAAATTAGGAAAGAATAGCTAAGGAACTTCAGAATTGTGATACTCTGGGAAAATTGCCACCTACTAGCATGATTTTATGAAGAAATAACAGACCAATGCATCTTAGTTGCAGCCTCTTATCTTTAGTTTCATGTTATGATAGTCCATAAGAATGTCTGCTTCATTTTTGAAATGAATGTTAGTTTATTTCTATTCAGTATAAATATACATAATGCATTATTAAGGGTGTATAGTAGTAAACTAGTCAAAATCAATCAACATTCCAAAATGTCTTACAGTATTTAGAGGCAACTAGGTAAAGAAATTCAGTCAGTATAACCACTGATACTCCATACATTCTACGTGTAGAATCTATCTTAATAAATTTTATCTTAATAATACTGCTAAATAAGGACAATGTTCTGTTAAAACTTCATAACAATCTGAAAATAGTCTGTTTTCCCAATCATATATAAATTAAAAATTTGTCTATATACCTGATTTCTTCTTTGTACTTTATTTTTTATACTTGATGTGTTTCCTGTATGAGGGTTTCTCATGTGACAGTTTCCCATTGATTTAATTGGATTATTTGTTTGAAATTTTTTCTTCTGTTACATCTTTCTATCATTTCTCCTTTTTTTTTTTTGGTTTTCGGGTGATGCACAGGGGTTGCTCCTGGCTCTACACTCAGGAATTACTCCTGGCGGTGCTGGGGGACCATATGGAATGCTGGGAATCGAACCCACATCGGCTTCGTTCAAGGCAAACGCCCTACCCGCTGTGCTATATCACTCCAGCCCAAGTTTTTCCATTTTTTGCTTTATATTCTGACATTACTTATGCATATATTTATCATCTTTAATTCTCTAGCCCCTCTGCCTTTGACATTATTCATTTCTAACTTTGACTGCATTTATATCAATAGTACTGTAGCACTGTCATCCTGTTGTTCATCGATTTGCTTGAGTGGGCATCAGTAACATCTCCATTGTGAAATTTGTTACTGTTTTTGGCATATCAAATAGGCCACAGATAGCTTGCCAGGCTCTGCCATGCGGCAGGATACTCATGGTAGCTTGGCTCTCTGAGAGGGATGGAGGAATCAAACCTGGGTTGGCTGCGTGTAAGGCAAACACCCTAGCCACCATGCTATCACACCTTAAAAAATACAAGCCTTTCTTTCTGAACCAGCAATTTTATACAGAGGGTGGTAGTGTGGGGTTTAGTGTTCCAGTAGGATACAGGCATCTTGGATTTCATTCTGTTGATATAATCCTATGCTCAGAAATATGCCATTTCTCTTGGGTAATAGAAGGTCTGCCAACCACACAGCAAAAACACATTTGTCACAACTATTGTTTTAGTGATCTCAATGTTTCTATTTCATTAAATGGCAAGATGACCAGTTTCAGGTCACCCTTCACCAATTCTAGAATTTCAGTTTTTCTCTTTAGTAGTCAACTTTTCTTTCTTTGTTGTTGTTGCTGTTGTTGTTGCAAATTCAGTGTATCTGCGCTTATCCTTACTCAGATTATTTTCCACTGTGGTTGTTTTCAAACAAAATCTTATCTTGAGAATTTCACAGTGCCATCATACAATTTGCATATATACAAATCTATAAATTAGGGGCTGGAGCCATCGCACAGTGAGTGGGGCATTTGCCTTGCACATGACCCACCCGGGTTCGATCCCTGGCATCCTATATGGTCCACCAAACACCGTCAGGAGTAATTTCTGAGTACAGAGTCAGGAGTAACCCCTGAGCAATGCCAGGTGTGACCTAAAAAGCAAAAAAAAAAAATCAATAAATTCAGCCTTCAAAATAAGTCTTTTGGCTTTGGAAATTTATACTTGCTTTTCAAATTATGTGATATATATCTATATATGTGCCTATATATATAGATATATCTGATCTAAAAGTCTACCTCAATGTGGTCATCTTTTACAAAATGGGACTTAATTATTTATAGTTTATATATTTCTAGGATATATGCTGTTTTTTATTATGGAAAACATTATGACTCTGTTTTCTTTATTGAAGACAATAAAGAAAAAGTTAAAAATAAAGTAAAGCTTTCACAAGAGAGTTAGAGTTACCCTAAAGTTACTTATTTTGTCTAAATTAATAGGAAGAACAAATACTTCCTTTAAAAGAAATGCAATATACACATAACCCATTATTATTTGAAAGTTAGAATTAAAACCTGTTAATATCAGAATGCTAGTGGAATTGACCATCAGGTATGAAGCTATATTAAATATTACAAACTTAAGGATTCAGTTATTGTCTAGGGCATATTTCAGAGAAATAATGGTTTTTTAGTTAAAGAATTTCATAGATCTAGGAGTTACAACAGTTTAAAAGACTGATTAGAAGGTGATTACAGAAAACAGAATATGGAGTTTAACTTTTGATGGGGATGCTAGAGTTCTCTGGTCATAGTGTTGGATTCTAGTTCTCAGCATTTCCAGAAGTATCATTGATTTGTCCTTTCAGCACTCCATGTAGTGAGTCTAGGTTTATTGAGTTACACCCACCACAATGCTATTGAGGCACACCAAATTCTATCAGGCACTCCCAATCCCCTGTGTTTATCTTTAACCTCTCCTTCTCCTAGCTGTTAATTATATTATTCTCAAATGAGATCTTGTAACCTGTAAGTAAAATTCTTCTGAGGGCTCTGGATTGCTTTATTCTTTTTTTTTAATGTCCTTTGCATAGTTTATTTTAGAATATCCTTTCTGTATAGACAAGGAAGACAGTTAATGTTATGCTTTTGTAACTTGGGAGTTAATTGACACTGAATAATGTGTACTCCTGGGCATCAGTCAGTTTTACTTGACTTAAGCCTCAGTTGCCTTTAGTTCCTACTACCCCAAACGAGGGGGTCCCAGTGAGGGTCTTGGATAGATCTTTGTAAGGTACACTAGAATCAAGAAGAGACAGGCTAAGCACCATAAGAATTATAATAAATTAAGAGCACAGTCATGGAACAAACTCTGTCATGACACAAAAAGAAGTAATTGAATAAGGACCCTGTGCAGTTAGGAAAAAACTTACCTGACCTGAGGACTGTAGTCTAGTATATACAATGAGATGTCTTCAAGAAACCCACCCGTTAAGCTTTATGTATCTCTTACTGTGTCCATACAAAATGACTAGAAATATTATTAAGGAGTAAATTTAAGATGATTGTTTAAATGGATCACTAGCAAAGAAAAGGAGAAAGCAACATGCCCTTGGATGGAATTCCACCCTTGGGTGAATCTCCTAGTAGGAATCTAGAATGCTGAAGCCCCTTGATGAGATTTTTCTCCTTGGGTGGATCTTCTCTAGAAAATTTCCCCTGAAGGAACAGCTTTACTCTATTCATTGTCAAGCTACCGAGAATATCGTGTCCGAGCGGCAGAGCCTGGCAAACTACCCGTGCATATGCCAAAAACAGTAACAATAAGTCTCTCAATAAGAGACGTTACTGGTGCCCACTCGAACAAATCGATAAGCAATGGGATGACATTGATGAAAATGTTCAACCACACCTTTGTGTAATTACTACCCAATCCTTCATGAGTTCTCTATAACTAATGCTGTGAGATTTGAATAAATAATCACTGATTACCAACTAGTCTGTGGCCCACGTTCCTTTTCTTATCCATCATGGACCAACCAAGGAGACTATGATTGGCCCCAAGTGCACCAAGGGGACCCTTGGATCGTCACAGGGTGATGACATCCCAGAACAGAGACAGGTCATAGAATAATAGATCTTCAGAAAGATGAATTTAGATATGGAACTACAAATAAATAATAAACCATACAGTAATTCACTTAGGGATTACTATAATTGTCTCTGTTGTATCAATATTTTGCATTTTGCACAATTATTATTTGTACTTTTGTCAACTTAAGACAGTTTCTGTGGGCCAGGTTTCTAAGAACAAATTAGTCCAGAATTATATACATCTGCAAGCATGATGTGAACTGAGAACATCTGAAGCCTAAACTTTTCATCCAAGCTCACTCAGTTTGGGAGTGAATTCATTTTCTTTCCATCATAAAATTCTTAAAACTAGTTACTTGGAATTAGTAATCTAGTTTCTGATCTCAGAGCAACTCTACGTCTTCTTTAAAAAAAGTCTACTAATTAATTCAGTTTTCTCCAGGACAATCTTTTTTTTTTCCAAATTCAACTTCTTTAGGAATAATAATTACATCTGAAAAATCCACTCACTCTTGCCTATATGTAAAGTAGTTTAAGAGGTGAGATTCATTAACTTTTCCATATAGGATAGTTCAGTCTTGAGCCCATAACATTAGAAGTGGACATCAATGGACTGTTTGTGAGCTCTGCTCCCCCTTTAACAGATATTTGGCTGAAAGTGTAGGAAATTGCAAGAGACTTGTGCAAGAAATCCACATTGTTATAATTCATGTTTGAGTAGGTATAGAAATAAATAAAATTCAAATATAGAAGGACACCCTGGTAATCCAGAAAAAATGTACCCCCTGTTCTTTCTTCAAAAAGAAAAGATCCGGGAGGTTCTAGAAGATGTATTTTTTTAAGAAGGATAAGCAAGATTAGTATGATTATGATGTACAGAATGTATGTGGAAAACTAGTAGATCACTGTTAATATATATTTTTGAAATATTGATAAATTATACTATATATTTAATGATACTCATTGTGAAAATTTGCACTTAGTTTTATTTTTTAAACAGTGCAATATATATTTATGGTCTTTTAAAAAATTTTTTTTAATTTTCTAAATGAATCACTCTGAAGTCCAGTTACAGATTTACAAATTTCAGTGCTTCGTTTCAGTCATACAATGATCGAGTACCCATCCCTCCACCAGTGCCCATTCTCCACCAGTAATGTTTCCAGTACCTCACCTACCACCCCAATCCCATTCCCCCACCCTACCCCTGCCTCTGTGACAGGCACATTCCCTTTTATTCTCTCTCTCTCTCTCTCTCTCTCTCTCTCTCTCTCTCTCTCTCTCTCTCAGGGTGTTGTGGTTGGCCATACAGGTATTAGGTGGCCATCATGTTCGGTGTATAGTCTACTTTCAGCACATATCTTCCATCCTGAGCGGGCCCTCCAAGCACCCTTTACTTGGTGGTCCCTTCTCTATCTAAACTGCCTTTTCCCCCAGCATGTGAGGTCAGCTTCCGAGCCGTGGAGCTATCCTCCAGGTACACATCTCTAACATTCAAGGATAGTAGAGATTTATGGTTTTCTTTTCTGATTTTTTTTTTGCATCCCCATATGTTTGCACCAGAGATGCCTCACTTTCTTCACCCTAGTCCAAGTAGCAGAACTAATGAGAAATCTACTATCATTTAGGTTTTGCTAAAGTCTGAGGTGAGAGTAGAAGATTGCTGGGAGGGAAGCTACGGAAAGCAAGTAGCGTCAGATCATGCAAAGTCTTGTTTTCTTGCCCTGAGAATCATGGGGAGGAGGAGTCCGACTTTTACACTGGAGAGTGGCCAGATGAGACTGTCATGCAAAGAGCCTGTAGCTGCCAAAAGGCAGTGCAGAAAGGTTTGCTATTCTCCATTACAGGACAACAATTAAGAGGCTATTGTAGTGGCCACATGAGGTAAGTAATTATACTTATGCTACCCATAATATTTGGCTCACTGAAAAGTACTTTAATTTGGGGATTGACTGGAAAAATATGAAAATTTCTTTTTGGAGAACATGTCAGGAGAGAATTTTTTCCCCTCTCTCAATGGTAGACCTTTTGTTAATGTGTTTTTTATGGCAGTCATATTTATGGTTGAAACATTTTTGTTACTAATATGCAGCTATTTTTCACCTGAGAAATGATTTTGATAAGATACAGTTTTCTGATATCTGGTGCCAGGATTGAGTCCAAGCCTATAGTTTTTATTGCATTTATATGCAGTGATTTTGGGTTAGGAGTAAGGCAAATGAATTCTCACCATACAAAATTGAACAACCCAGCTTTATAATTGCTTCAGGATAGTCAATTGCCTATTTTGTCTCTGCTCAAAGTACCCAAAGGAAATCTTCCTAGGGCCATTGAAAATATCAGAGTCTGCAGATGGAGAACATAACTACATAGTATTGGCTGTATATTTAATATATAACTAGTGAAAACTGATTCAAGAAAGGGAGCCAGGATTACAATTGGATGTTTGATTGGAAGGGTTGATGCAACCAAGAGGCCAATCTATAAAAAGCTATTTTACACAGTAAAAAATTGATATATTTAAAAAACTATTTACTGCTTCAGGAGATTCTAAATATGCACAACATAAATGCTGATAGAATTATATAGCTTTTCATATGTCAACATTATAATGTCACTTACTTAAGACCCCACTGAATACCTTAATCTTTGGCAGTTTTATTTTGTTAAATCACATAACTCCACCAGTCAGTCCTACATTGTTTTCTTATTTGTTGATAGAGATTATGGACTCAAGGATGCATTATTTATAGATTTTATAGTTTCTTTTTTAATTAGAACAGAAATTACATTTCTCAGTACTTCTTTTTTTTGAGTTTTTATTTTATTTTTATTTATTTATTTATTTATTTATTTATTTATTTATTTTTTAATTTATTTTATTGAATCACCATGTGGAAAGTTACAAAGTTCTCAGGCTTATGTCTCAGTTATATAATGCTCAACACCCGTCCCTTCACCAGTGCCCATATTCCACCACCAATAAAAAACAAAAACAAAACAAAACAAAACAAAACCCAGTATATATCCCACCCCTCACCCCCCAAACCCCCTCTGCGTGACTGATAATTTCACTTCCTTTTCTCTTTACCTTGATAAATACATTCCAGATTTCAACACAAAACTCACTATTGTTGTTGGAGTTTCAACACAGACTCACTATTTTTGTTGGAATTCATCCCCCAAGAATACAGCTCTATTGACAAGGAAATATTTGATAATAAGTTTTCCACTGATGAGAATGAAGAGATAAAAAGTCGTGCGGCCGCAGTAGCGGTTTACAATTTCTGTATTATAGTAATTAAGTCCAGGGAGATTTAAGTTGAAAAATGAATCATTTCCCTTCCTGGAACAGCATGGAGCAAAAGCTTAGTTCACAGTCTGCATACATGGTTGCAAGCACTCGCTGGAACCCCAAGTCATAAAGCTGGCTCTGGTTCCTGCTCGTTCCACATCCACGCGGCTGTGCAAAGGCATGGCCACCCGGGTCGAATCTCGGCCGGAGCCCGAGCTCTGGCCCTGGCCTGAGACTCTCTCAGTACTTCTTATCACATCAAAGAGCCATCAGTTAGCTAGGAAATGTCATGACTGACTCTTGAAATTAGGGATGGAGATTGTGATATTAGGTCTAATTGGAAAATTTGGGAAATAAAAGTGAACCTAAATTAACAAATCAAAAATTTTTATCTTTTCTTGGACAGTGTTGTATACACATGGTCTCTGACTTATAGTAGATAGACTTCGATTTTTTTCTTTAACTTCACTATAGTGGAAAAAACTGTGCATTCAAATATGAAATTTATTTTAATTTTGGTTTTGTATCTTTTCTCGGACTAGCAATATTCTTGATATACAATATTCCCTCCTGGTGTTTCGCGGCCGCAGGAAGCCACTGCCCTCACTCAGTCTCGGGATCCCAAGGATAAACAACCAATACTCTACTGTCTGTTTTTCATTTCCAGTACAATATTCAATAAATAACATGAAATATTTATCACCTTATTCTAAAATAGGCTTTGTGTTAGATGATGTTGTCCAACTATCGGCTAATATATGTGTTAGGAGCAGGGCTAAGGTAGGTGAGGCTAAGCTATGACATTTGAAAGGTTTGATGTATTAAATGCCTTTCCTACTTACAAGGGGTTTAGAGAGATTTAACCCCTCATGATTTGAGTAAGATACATACATTAAATCATTTATCCGTTGTAAATTTCACGAACGCTATAAGCATGCAGGTAAAGAGGTACAGTTCTCGAAGAAAACGACTCAAAGACAACATGAGAGAAGTAGGAGCTTGTTGACCAGTTAACATTTTTTTCCAGCAGCTTCAAAACTGTCTTTCTGACTCCAGAAATATAACCTACACTTACGCCAGGTCATTCTGTATTTAGGATGTCAGGCATGTGCATTGTAAGATGGTTAGCAGCATGCCTGGTCTGTGTCCACTCGGTATTAGCAGCACATTCTCAGATATGAAAACCAAAAATCTCTCCTGAAATTGCCAAATGTACCCTGGAGCATAAAAATCACCCCTGACTGAGAAATATAGCTATAGTTGATCCTATTATATAAATATGTTCTCCTTTTGATAAATATTTACATTGTCCTCAATTTTTGAAATAACAAAAATGTGCTGTGCCAACAATTCCAATCCATCAGTTTCTGAGTAAATTTGCAGCCCTATCTGTACAGTAAATTCCTAGATGTATTTTCATGTCAAAGAGGATATGTATTAGTATAGATATTCTATAGATATTGCCAAATTATCCTTTTATATGCCTGTATTGCCTTGAAATCACTCTGTCAGAATAGGGAAACGGAATGCTCAATAAATGTTTAAATAATATATTCAAAAGCCTTAAAGATGATGACAGCAGCAGTGTTCAATTACACTGACCTAGGCTATCCTGGAGGAAAACATGACATGTCAAATGCAATGAAAGGGGAGAGGAAGAAAGGCAGCAAAGTAGGAGGGGGTGGGAAAGCAAACATTTAATGCGTGTCTTCTATGTCCAGGTGCTGTGATACACATTTACATATGCTACCTCCAGTGTGTAATGAATTATCATTATGTCTCTTGCAGGGACTGGCTTGGGTCTCTCTGGGCATGAACCCAAAACAGGTGAGCAGGTTTAGGAAGGAAACACTGCCAACAAGGATGCAGCTACTGTTTCCCTTGTGCAAAGGTAAGAACCACCTTCTCACCAGCCTGCAGATAGATGCATTTTCATAGCAAGCTTATTTCATGGAAAAAGCCCATTCCTCCAGGCCCTCCAAGGAAACTGTGATTGACAATTGTGTCGTATTGTGATTCCATAGTCACCACGTAGTATCTAGAAGGTTGGATCAGTCTATAGACATGGATGTTTGCTCCTTTCTGTGTCATTTAAAAAAACACAAGCTAACCAAAAATTTAAAACCAAGAGGTGGCATGCATAACTTCAGTTCTGGTTCAGTTCTGGTTTCCCTTTTAAAGGAATGAAAAGCTCTGATTTTTGTGAGGAAGTACCAACCTGGTAACAAATGGTATCAAGTGAGTGACTAGCAGATATTCCATAAGACATCAGTTCTCAAATTTTTCCTAGTCTGGCTACTCCTTGATGACTACTAAGTAAAAAAGTATGGGTTAAATTCTTATTAAAATAATATCCTCAGAGCAGAGAGACATTACTGGGGGTAAGGATGTTCACTTTGCAGGCAACCTACCCCTATTTCATCCGGACACTGCATATTGTCCCTGAATACCACCTGGAGTAAGCCTTAAGCACAGAGCCAGAGCTAGCCCTGAACTCTAGGGTGGGTCCAAAACCCAAACATGAGTTTAAAAAAAAAACAAAGGAACAAAGGAAGTTTAGAACAAGAGTCTTGATGTTTGTCTTCCAGTTGAAGAGGGTGCTGCTGTAAAACATTATTATTATTATTATTATTATTATTTTGTATTTAATATTTAAACTAACATTTTAATAAACCTGAAAGAGGCCATTGCATTATTTTTTAATTTTTTTTTATTAATGAGTTACCATGAGGGTGCAGTTACAGAGTTTCGTGCCTGTGTTACAGTTATAATACTCGAGTACTCATCCCTCCACCAGTGCCCATTCTCCTGCATTGATGGCCCCAGGGTCCCTCCTTCCCCACCCCCCACTGTAGTGTCCCCCCCGACCCCCCTCCCCTCCATGACAGGGAATTCCTGATTGTTCTCTCTCCTTTTGGGTGTTATGATTTGAATGGAGATACTGGGTAGCTATCATGCTCAAATCTACAGTCTGCTTCCAACCCACCTCTGCCATCCTAAGTGGATCCTCCACTGAACTTTTGTTGGTCTTCCCTTCTCTATCTGAGCTTCCCTCTCCCCCAGCATGTGAGGTCAGCTTCCGAGCCGTGGAGCAGGCCTCCTGGTACTTATTGCTACTATTCTTGGGTGTTAGTCTCCCATTATGTTGTTTTATATTCCGCAAATGAGTACAATTTTTCTGTGTCTGTCTCTTTCTTTCTGACTCATTTCACTTAACATGATACTTTCCATGTTGATCCACTTATATGCAAAGTTCATGACTTCATTCTGACAGCTGCATAGTATTCCATTGTATCACTATTATTTTCAATTTTATCTTCCAGAAGGGCAATGGAGAGGATTATTCAGGACTTCTACTCAGATCTCTTCGACAGCCATGTTGACCTGCCCACATACCAAATTCCTCAGGATGGATATGTCCTTCCCAACATCCTCCCTTCTGAAATCCAACATGCCATTTCGTTAGTAAAGACATGTACAGCACCCTGTTCAGACAAGGTCAGACCTGAAGAATCTGCCAAGTAATCAGTGTACTTGTTAACATACTGATTCAGCTCTCCACATGCTACCTGTCCGAATGCAAGGTTCTGTCCCAATGAAAAACCAGCAGGACCGTTCTGTTTTACAAGAAGGGAGACATCCACGACATCAGCAACTATCACCCAATCAGCCTGTTGTCCGTCATCTACAAGTTGTTCACTTGAGTTATCCTGAATAGAATAGGCAGAACATTAGACAAAGGATAACCATGCGAGCAATCTGGGTTCTGAAAAGAATTCAGCACGATCAACCATATCCACAGTGACCAAACTCATTGAAGTTTCACAAGAGTTCAAGATGCTGCTCTGTCTAACGTTCATCAATTTTAAAGAAGGCCTTTGATTCTGTTGACACTGAAGCAGTCATCGAAGCCCTAGCCAAACAGGGCATTCTACCTAAATACATCAAGATCCTCCATGAGCTGTATTACACCAGGAACTCTCCATTCTAAAAGGACGTGATCATCGACATAAAGACAGGGGTTTGGCAGGGTGATACCATTTCACCAAAACTCTTCAGTGCCACCCTCGAGAACATCATGAGACAACTGTAATGGGAAGGAATGGGAGTGAAGATAGACGGTCAGCAACTACACCACCTATGCTTCGCTGATGACATCGTTCTCATACGTCAAACATTAGCCAAGCAGCACAAATTCTGGCCGACTTTGACTGCAAGTGTGGAAAGGTCAAACAGCAGCTGAATCTCGAAAAACGATGTTCATTAAAAATGAACTAAACCCTGATGTTCCTTTGCTCTCCATGGAACAAACATCTCCGAATGCAGCAGCTATGTGTACCTGGGTCGAGAACTCAACATGAGGAATGACTTGGCGCCAGAACTGCATGGGAGGAAGAGAGCAGCGTGGAATGCCTTCAAGAGTGTCGAAGAAGTGGTTAAGAGAATGAAGAACCTCTGGGCACATCTTTTCGACTCCACCATTCTTTCTGCACTAATGTACGCCTCAGAGACCTGGGCCCTATGCAAACAGGATGAGAACGCTATTCAGGTTTCCCAAAGAGGAATCTAAAGAGCTATTCTAGGAGTATCATGTTTCACTCAAGTGAGAGAAGAAATCTGGAGTTCTTACCTCCTTTGATGGTCAAAAATCAAGGATGCTGTCTCATTTGCCAAGACATCAAAAATCAGATGGGCCAGATACGTAATGTGATTCAGAGAAGATCGCTGGACTAGAGCTGTTACCGAGTGGATTCCACAGGACGTCAAAAGACCGCATGACCGCCCACCAATGAGATAATCAGACTTCTTCGCCAAAACTCTGAATGAAAGATTTGAAGCTCTTCCTGTTCCTGGAGTGAGCAGATATCATTGGGCTACACTAGCACCCAATGAGGACAAATGGAGATGTTACTGGCGCCCACTGGAGCAAATTGAAGATCAACAGGATGACGAGTGATACAAGTGAATTTTGTTGAATAACTATGAGATAGTTACAAGCTTTCATGTTTGGGTTACAATCACACAATGATCGAACACCCATTCCTCCACCAGTTCACATTCCCCATCACCAATATCCCCGAATACCCCCCTTTCCCACCCTCCCTCTATCTCCATGGCAGACAATATTCCCCATCCTCTCTCTCTCCTTTTGGGCATTATGGCTTGCAACAGACACTGAGAGGTCATCATGTTTGGTCCATTATCTACTTTCGGCGTGCATCTCCCATCCCAACTGATTCCTCCAGCCATCATTTTCTTAGTGATCCCTTCTCTATTCCATCTGCCTTCTCCCCTCCGCTGATGAATCAGGCTTCCAGCTATGGGGCAATCCTCCTGGCCCTTGTGTCTACTGTCCTTGGGTGTCAGCCTCAAAAACATTCTTTAAATCATGGAAAGAGGAAAGTTTAAAAGGGAGTATGACACAGAAAAAATAGGGCAATAGGAGAGCATATGAGTCTAGCTCAGGAGTTTTCAAAGTTACTTGCCTATTAGAATCTCCTAAAAGGTCTTTTGAAAATGATGAATGCCTACATTTTAGCTCCTCACCTTCACTGATTCAGAAAGTATCCCCAACATCAGTTGGCTTATGCAACTTCAAAGGATAGTGTTGCTTGCAGGCAAAAGGGAGCTCTGAGAGGGTATGTTAGCATCACCCTCCTCCATGGCCCACCAGGACCTCTTTCAGAAGGTCAGGTCTTAGGGAAACCCATAGCAGGCTCTGCACTGTGAGGGTAACAAGTCCTGGCCTTCCTCTGGGGATGACTCATCTTTTTTTTTTTTGTAGAAAGGAATTCCAAAGACAGACAGTGAAGCTTAGAAGTTTTATTGAGAAAATATGAGGGAGAAGAAGCAGTAGAAAGGCAATACATTCCAAAGTGGATTTTTCCATAGGAAGAAAATAATGTTATAAGGGTCACACACCCCACATGGAAATACTAGTGACTCCCAGAAAGAGGTATTCCCCAAGGGGTTGGAGGTTAAAGGAGACACACACAGAGTAGGAACCCTGAGAAAAGATGGAGAAGGCCCTCCCCTTCTTTATAGCCATTCTTATTGAGATTTAACTAGCTCTCACCTGGGGTTCTTTGCTAAAATGTTGTCAAGTAGGAACTATTGAAATGTTCCTTGATGGGTATTTTCGGATCTTCTATGATCTTAACTTGGTTCAGACTTTATGAAATTTACTTGAAATTTATTGCCAAGGCCCACCCGCCCATACCTGCCTGCTTCAGTACTGACGTAGTGATTTGAGTGATAATCTAGGTCACTCTTTTCATAACCTAGTAGTTGAAAGCATTGAGGATTTGGATTTACTGCCCCAAGTCAGCCTTTTTGCCTTTTTATTACCACACTACTGACACAATTGTCACTTAAATTTAGTTTACTTGTGTAAAGTATATTCTGAAAGCAAAGCTCCAGGGCATAGTAGACACTAAATAAATATTACTAATTTATTACTTCCTTTTACTGCCATTGCCTCTTATTAACTCAGTTTCTTGTGTCTTTAGTGTCTATGTCAATTGTCCTTATTGTAGCCATTTTTTCATCTCAGCAATAATACCAGTTTTATAATAAAGACATAAGACCACAGAGAGCTCAATCAACTTAGTTTTGAAAGTCAAGATCATACTGCTGGTAAGGGGCAGACATGGGACTTAATCCAAATCTTTCTGATTGCAAAATGCACATGACCTTTTCACCATATCAATTTGTTATGCAGTATCATTATCTCTCCCCAGAGTTTTGAAAGTCCTTCAATTGAAGATAAAGCCTCTTGTTTCACAATGAGGGAGGAAACTTGAGGGAAAATGCCTCTGGAGGGGGTAAAGTAATGAAATGGAACCATACAGCTGTAAAAAAATGACTAATTGCAGATCTTTTCAGGTGAATGGATTGGGCTTAAACATTGCAACACTACTTTGGCTGGTTGTGGGAGTTTTGCATGCTCATTGAGAAAAAAAATGGAAGATAGGCAAAAATAGAAGAAAGATACTTTCTAAAGAATTACCACTCTTGATGGCACTCTTAATATTTGTGCATTTCATTTATTTTTTCTAACCATTTACGTCAAAATTGAGACCATATTACAGGTACAATTTTATATCCCAATTCATCACCTAATATTATATAGTGACTATATCATTGATTTACTGAAAAATTCTTTTAAAGGTTTCTAATAGTTGTAAAATATCTTTTTGTGTGTGAAGAATCACTAGACTTTATTTAACCAGTTTTAGTTCAATGTGCTAGAGATAAATTTTGAAATATATGGAGATATTTTACAAATGAACAAAGTAACACAAGAGTTTATATTCCAGTTCTGCATCAATATTCGCTGATCTATTTTCCTTCCTAAGAACCACAGCTGTAGCTGCTTTATGCTCATGGTTGATTATTTTGATTTGGATTTGAATGAGATCTTTGGAGATTTTATTTTATGCCAGTCTTTAAAGGAGTAAGATCAAACCTGTAGAATTAAAAAGAAATGGAAACAGTCAAATGGAATTTTATTCATTTGGAAATAATTTAGAAAACTACAGAAGGGCAGTTATTTCTATAAAGAAATAGACACACATGATCATTGGTAGGCTATGAGTCTTTTATTTGACTCTATTTTATCAAACCAGCACCATCACTAATTATGAAATTTTAAACTATAAGGTTGAAGAGCTATTTATTGAACAGATATAATGTGTCAAATATTAGACATGAAGGATATAATGATGGTCATAAGAGACACATGATTCACCTGATTAATTTGGAAGAGAAAATAATATTTTATATCTCTACAATCTCATTTATGAAATAAGGAATCTTTATGTTCTCTTTCAGTGATGAAATGTTATTTTCTCACCTCATTCAGTAATTTAAAAAACATTTATTAAATGACTCTTATGTTGCATATACTTTGCTAGCTGTTGCTGATCCAGTTACTTGCATTTAAAGAATTCACTCTACTTTGATAGCAGGTAATAGAAACATAATTTACAATGAAGTGCAGTGGCTTGACATTATAGAAATGAGCAAAGGGTGATTAGGGTCACATTGAGGAAGCATTTGTTTTTCTGAGAGGAAAATTGAAATGGAATAGAAGATAAAAGGTTGGTATTTCATAATACACAGCAAAGGATTTTTATGCAGGAAATCTGGAAAGGTATGTATAGCACATAGAGTAAGTAGAATAGGAAGATGGGAGAACAGTTTACTCAGAACATTATCTGCATATGCTTTATTTGTTAATTTATCCTTTCCACAAGTATTTACTGTACACCAAAAGTTACAGGCATAATTATATGGAGTTTTATGTATCAAATGGCAAGTCAAAGAAATAAGGACCTAACTTCTGATAACTAAGTTTGTTAGGGAAGACAAAACAGCAAATAATCACATTGACCACCTTATAATTGCAAGTAGTTATAAAGATTGTAGAAGAAAATTTTCATTGTATAAGATAGGTTTAAGAAGTTTAAAACCAATGGGGATTGGGTGTCAGAGGTGCAAAAGTTACAAAGTAGTATAAATGTTATTTTCAAAACATTTCTAAAAGACAATTGGATATAATGATTTGGTGGAATTTATAAAGTAATATAGGTGAAACATTTAGGATAAGAAGGATTGACACAAGATCAATCTGAAGCAGAAATTTAGGCCAATTCAAATAAACTTAAGATCATTTGAGATCATAATAACAGTGTACTGAGGTCTTTGATTACATTTACTAAGGTGATCTTTTAGATCTATGTTATCTGTCCTGTATCTAGTTCTGAGGTTTCTCATTTGCTGAAATTCTCTTGCAAAGTCAACTTTTGAGATTTTCTACCAGCTAATTTATTGTATAAATTGCTCCTCCTCATTCCTATAGTTACCATGAAACTCTCAGTCTCTTCATTTGGGACATTTTTCTACATAATCCATTGTAAGTTTATCATAGTTTCTCTAACTTCAGCCTTTTTTTTTTTGAGAAGGGTATACATGGTAAGAACCAAGAGTTCTTACAACAGCTTTTGTTTCCAAACATTTTTCTTCATTTATAGTTGTGAAGGATGCATGGTAACATAGGCAGAATGTGAGTAATATCTCTTAAACTAAAAACTTGAGCAGAAATAGAATACAATTTTCTCAGCTTTTAAAACTAGTCCTGGAGTATCCTTGGCTTATAGCTGAAGCAACTAGTAGTAAACACATGGGGAAAAAAAATCTAGGAGTGAAATAGTACCCACTGCATATTTATAGATTGTATTAAAGGAAGGTGAACAATCACTTGATTATCTGAAAGTAACCAAAAATCATCAGGGAACTTCTGGAGGAAGAATACTAGAGGTCAGATCAAGGATAAACTTCTTCCCACCAGCATCACTGCTACCAAAAGTCTTGATATTTTCCTCAAAATCTTAGTCCAATTCATTATCAAACTCCTAAGAAACAGAGAAAGAAAATGTGTTCTTTATACTAACCAAAAGAAGCATCAATGACCATCTCCTGCTTCAAAGCAAAACAAGGTTTAAAATACTCAGGAATTGGGTCAGAGTAATAGTCCAATTGGTAGGGTATTTGCCTTCAATGCAGGCAACTGATCCAACAACCTTTATGGTTCCCAAGACCACCAAGACTGCATCTTTGAGTGAAAAGAGAGGAGTAACCCAGGAGTATCACTGAGTGTGCCCCAAACCAAACAACAACTTTTAAAAATTCTCATAATTTTTATGACTTTCACAGTTCACACAAAATTCAATGGCTGGATATCATCTTTCCCAGTATTTGAGGAGTTATCTAGATAGAGTGTTCTAGATTTAAAGAAAAACCTTTGTATAAAGTTTGTCTAGATAAAATCTCTCCTCTATTTCAGAAGTTCATTCCTTTAGATCTCTGAGGAAGGCATATGCCCAACTACCACAAGTGTAACGATGACAGAAAACAGGTGTATAGCCAGACCTTCACTCCTAACATTTGCTACTTAATGCTACCATAAAATGTTTATACCTTGAAAGTAAACTTTGAGTTGTTACCCTATTCGTGATTGAAGATGTCTCTTTGGAAGGGTAAAGTGAAAGGTAATGCAGACAAAGTCCTCAAATTATTTTGTGGTTAATTGGGTTTAGTAAGTGTTGTATTAAACAGAACTTTTAGGACATAACATAAGTCCATTTATGTTTTGCATCTTATAAAATAAATCAGTCATGATTTCTAAAATTAACTAAGGAAATATTTTATTTTCTTTTTAGGTTCATAAGGAACTAATCTTTATTCACTTGTATCACTTGTTATCTCATTGATCTAAGATTTGCTTGAGCGGGTCCCAGTAACGTCTCCATTAGTTCTTGTTGTGTGCTAGTGTAGCCCAATGGCATCTGCTTACTCCAGGAATAGGAAGAGCCTCAAACCATTCATTCAGGGTTTTGACGAAGAGACCTGACCATCTCGTATGTGGGCGGCCATGCTGTCTTTTGATGTCCCATGGAATTCAGTTGGAATCTTTATTATAATACCAGTAATACTAATTAAACATTTAATACATTCCAGGAACTACAGTGATTGGCTTACACAAATTACTCTGAACTACAATGAGTCTCAGGCATAGAATCTCTAACTGTCCTCTTATCTTACAGAGGGGAAAATTGAGACAGCATATTTAGGATCTTTCAAAAATCACACTGAATATGGAGATGCTTCAATTTGAACCAAGGCAATCTGATTCCACATATTTTCACTCAGTTCTTTGAATAGCATAAAATGAGGAACACTTTCATGTTTGAATTCTTTTCTTTCCATTCTGGGAATCACATCCAGGGGTGCTCAGGGTTTGCTCTTGGCTCTGCACTAGGAATAATTCTTGGCCATGCTTGGCAGGGCAATATAGGATGTCAGGGATGGAGCCTGGGTCAGTTGCATGCAAGATGAATATCCTACTAACTGCGCTGTCACTCCCACTCCACAATACTTGACTTCTATATGAAATTGTCCCTTATTGCCTAGAGCTCTGATGTTTCAGAACACATGGTTTTCCTATTTGGTTGAATAGGTCACAGGTATTAAGTCATGTTTTAGTTTGCCCCACCAAAATCTACAATGAAAGTTAGGAAAAACTTACTTTTATAGAGCAACATCATAGAAAATGTTTGCTGCAACTTCCCAAATGTCTCTAAGCTTTTAATGGGTAGGAATGTAATAATTTTATTCATAAAATAAAATCAGAGGGGAGTGTTAAACAATTTTGTTCAGACACAAAATATCAAGAATACACTGGGATTTTTTCTAGGTTTTATATTCCTTTAGCCCACACTCCAGTAAGAACCATCTTTATCACATAAATCAGGAACACTAGGTTTCACTGGACTAACATCAGAAACTTTTATGTCATTCTAATGGATTCTATTAGAATGTCCACGAAACATAGAATAGTCCATTGGTATATTCTAAAACCGTATTAAGATCCCTGCTCTGTTTATAGTAACATGCCTGCTAATTCAGTGAGCATCTGGCACTCCAAATCTAAGTGCTCTTAACAATAGTTAGATGCAGTTGTCCATTTGATGTTTTTAATGGCATGTATAGTGACGTATTGGTTATTGTAACTCAACTTGAACTCTGAGAAAAATAGCACTGTAGCACTGTCATCCTGTTGTTCATCGATTTGCTTGAGTGGGCACCAGTAACATCTCCATTGTGAGACTTCTTGTTACTGTTTTTGGCATATAGAATACGCCACGGGTAGCTTGCCTGGCTCTGTTGTGAGGATGGGACACTCTCGGTAGCTTGCTGGGCTCTTCGAGAGGGACAGAGGAATTGAACCCAGGTTGGCCGCATGAAAGGCAAATGCCCTACCTGCTGTGCTATCGCTCCAGTCTGGGAAAAATAAGAGACATTTTTAGGGAGAGGACATTCTTCACAACATCTTGGTACATAACATTCTGAGCGATATATTGGATTGTAAATCAATTAAGGTCTTCAGATTGCAAAGTTTAATATTTTTTAATTTTCTGTATTTAATAATTATATTACAAGTAATTTATTTTTTGTTGTTATTGGTTTGGGGCCACACCCAGCTGTGCTCAGAGCTTGCTACTGTCTTGGCACTCAGGTTCACTCCTGGCTGCTCAGGGGATCATATGAGATGTTGAAAATCAAATCTGGCTCAGTCAGGTACAATGCCAGACTCTGGGACCATAAGGGATGCCAAAGATGCAACTTGGGTCTGCAGTGTGTGAGGCAAGCTACCTTCCACTCTGTTTTCTCTCCAGCTCCTTTTTGACATTTTAAAGCATTGATAAGAAGACAGCATTTTGTTTGGAAACACTTTTGTAGGTCTATTTAGATTTTCCCTTAACTTTTTTTAATTCTTATCCTCTCCTCACTCTTAATAAATTGCTCATTTGTAGGATTTAATCTGTTCCCTGTTATTTCTAAATTGTATCAGGATAAAGTCATTTACACTATTGAGTCTTTGAATTCATGTATATACCAAAATAAAAATTTATTGTAAAAATTTTTATTGATTATAGTGACTGAATGGTAACCAAAAGAATGGGATATTAGTCAATCATCTAACCGATAATAAGAAAAGTGATAAGAATAAGGAAGTTATCAGTATATAAAAGTATGTGCTCACCTATATGGGAAATGTGCATGCAAAGCAAGGCAATAAATATAACTGGAATCTTATCTGTAATTGGAATGTTGGAATTATGAAATATAGTCTTTCTATAATTCTAATGCATTTTAAAGTGTTCCAAAATGACCATTTTATACATTACAAGTTAAGACCACATCGTTTCTAAAGATAAAAATAAACGTCATTTTTAAAAAGAACAAATTAGGCATTTGAAGCACAAGTAAGGTATTCTGGTTAACAGTCTTTCTGGAAATAAGGAAATTTAGTTTGCTCCAATCTATGTGCTAGGCTGTCTAGTCTCTAAAGTATTTTCCTGCATAAGCTTTCTCTAACTATTGGGCCAAAGTGACCATCTTACAGCTAACTGGCACTTAAGCATTCTTTTCCCAAAGGACCTTGATGCTCCTTGGGAGAAATTCCCTATCTTTCCATCATTCTTCTCTATGTTACTTACAACTTAAGGCTTTGAATCTTGACCTGTTTGCTTTAGAATGTACTAAATGTAATAAAATGGAAATTTTATTGTGCTATTTCTTGACATGTTTCCTAATTCTTTGAAGTCCTGTGAAGACTTTTCACTTGTCAACTCAATTCTTAATTCACCATGGGTACTGAAATGTCCTTCTATTTTCAGAAAATTTCCTTCCATCGAATTGATCCAGAATTGGTTTGCCTTGCTTCAATCCAAAATTTTTCTAATATACATTCTGATAAGCATTCAGCTTTGTGAGTACTGACAAATACCTTTCCTTCAGAATAAGTAAGATTGCATTTTCTGTGTCTCATAAAGAAAAAATCTCCTTGCTGAAACAGAGCACCTCACATTGAAGGAACTGGTGAAAATACCAGTAGTCAGGATGTATCAACTGTAATCAAAGCAAAGAGAAAGTAAAGTGAAATTTATCAGCTACACAGGCGGTGTGGGGGTCAGGGGAGTTGGGGGTGGGGAAGGTTTACTGTGGTTCGTGGTGGTAGAATATGTGCACTGGTGAAGGGATGGATGTTCTAGCATTGTATAACTGAGACTTAAGCCTGAAAGCTTTGTAACTTTCCATATGGTGATTCAATAAAAAAAAAAACATTTTAACATCATGAGAATATTTTAAACCATAGTGTGAGTTGAGAGTTCATTCACTTTTGGCCACAAAATGGTGGTCTTCGAGTCATCGATTGCTAGTTTTCAATCTAAATAGTACAGTATTTTGCAGAAACTCTGAATTTTCATGGCATTCTAAACACAGAATTTTTGTTGCTATTACCCTAGCGGCTCCTCTAGACCCTTTGTTTAGTAGAACACAGTCTTTGAGTACACTCAGTGTTTTGAAGATAACCTAGTAATGCCCCAAATTCCGTTGTAATTAAAATCATTCTGAAGTGGCGCATTGGATTTGTGATAACTCTCTCATGGCAGAAAAGCTGCACAGAGGACCCAAGTTGTCAGCCTGTTTCCTGGAGTCTTACTTAACAGCATTCCCAGGATAGGCACTCAGATCCTTAAAGCAGCTTTAACTCAATGAGGCAAGGCTTCCTCTTACAGGCTCCAGAAACCAAAGCAGCTTTTGAAATAGGAAGCTGAAAAAGTTGGCTTTGAATTCTATTCAAAAGAGATATATGTATATTTTTCCCTGTGTTGGCTCTATTTACTTAGCTGGGAGGTTAACCAGGATAACATGTTTGACTTGCAAAAATATTTCTTCAAAAGAATAGGAATAAAGCCACCATCTCTTAAAAAAAAATTAAAAAAACAACAAAAGAGGATCCTCATCGTGTGTGACAGGCAGACAGGGCTGGGTTTGTTTTTTCCCCTGTGGTAACAGTTAACCCACAGCCATTTCTGTGGCCCCACTGCCTCTGGACCCTAGTTTATAGCTTATCTAGAGGGAGAATGGCAATAAATGCTGTTAGATCTCCTGGAGAGGCGTTAGATCTCCTAGAGAGGACATAGGGACAGTTTCAGGACTCGACAAAGCAATTCTCAGAACACTGGTGGTTCCTTTCTATGCTACCTATCACCTGGTCTGTTCCCAGGAAGAAAGACTTGCTCTCTAACTTCTTTTAAACCATGCCTCCCTTTGCCATCACCCCCCTTCTCCAAATCCTTACCAGTATCTTCTTGCCTTCTTATAAGGCAAGACTTTATTTCTTGACTTCAGTGGTCAAAGAATAAGCAAAGTCTCTCTTTATTAACCTTTCTTTGTCTTTGGGTTACTATAGCTCTTTCTGGCAGCCAGTTCTCTTCCTTGCACTGATTCTCAGTATTCTGTCTCAACCCCTTGGTTCTACTGGTCACTAACGTTACACCTTCCTTGTGCTCAATTTGTTTGAGGCAGCATATTTGCATCAACTCTTGTGTTTGAACCATCCTTACTATGAATCAGATGCAGGTGTGAATCAGGGACAGGTGATAAGCTCATTCCGTGGTCCCTGTCCTCAGAGACATTGCATGTAGTGGAGATAGGATGCTAGTCTGTATATGCACACTGAAGCATGAAGCAGAGATGATGCTTATGAAAGGTAGGGGTGAACAGGGGCATCAGTGCTAGTACAACAGGGAGGGCATTTGTCTTGCATGCGGCTGACCTGGGTTTGATCCCCGGCATCCCATATGGTTTCCTGAGCACCACCAGGAGTAATTCCTGAGTGCATCCAGAAGGAACCTCTGAGCATTACTGGATGTGACCAAAAAAAGCCAAAAAAAAAAAAGAGAGAGAGAGGGGTGAATAAATACTCCAAGGATAAGGTCAGGGCTGCTAACCTTCGTCACTAGTATTGGGGGATGTCTGCTGGATGCTGCGTGGCTAAGCAAGGAGATTCACTGGTTGATATAGGTGAGTTTCAGCAAAGAATAAAACAGCACCCCCACCCAATTTTTGTCAAATAAATGGTTAACTTACATACAAAAAATTTTTCAAAAATTGAAAACAATAAGGAAATTAAGAACAAATAATCTTAACTCCTGCCATCCAAATATCATTCCATATATTATGCCACCTTTATTCTAAACTTTTATGTCTGGGCATGGGGGTAGCAGTGGAGGATGGAGGATAATGTGAAGGTAAATATATTTTTCATTTTTAAAAATTATTTATGCTACATACAATTTTTGTTACTATTTTTTTAACTTAAAAACTATCCATGTGGGGCTGGAACAATAGTACAGCGGGTAGGGTGTTTGCCTTGTATGCAGCCGACTCGGTTTCGATTCCCAGCATTCCATATGGTCCCCCAAGCACCGCACGGAGAAATTCCTGAGTGCAGAGCCAGGAATAACCCCTGAACATTGCTGGGTGTGACCCAAAAGGCAAAAAAGACACAAAAAAATTTTTAAAAACTATACCATGAACTTTGGATCAGTCCATTAAAGCTTTCAAAATCATCATTTTATTGGCTAATTTAGTCATTCTACATGATTGATTTCCTCCTGGCACTTTTCACTCCTATGGTCACACTAGTAATTTCTTTCATTCATATCTGCAAATCAGACTTGTCTTCTTAGCATTCCCTTGCAACTGATGATATTGGTTATATTTGTAATTCTACCAATTTATGTGAGTTGAGAATGTCCCAAGGCTCCTGGGTGGTTCAGTCAAATTTCCCTAAGTACTGAGCATCCCATGCAGCATCTCTCATGGCAACTTGTAGTGAGCCAGTATTCCTGAATATCCTGCAAGTGACATTTTTCCAAAACACAAAACAAGAATCAAAAGTTAACAAACTTTGACCAAAACTACTATGAACCTTCTTTGCCTCTGTTCATTGAGCAACATCTATGTACCACACAGTGTGAATTATTGACTTTCCAGTCATCATTTGTCCTAGAACATTGATTTTAACCTGGGAAAGGTAAGGTTAGGACATTATGTGCCAGGTATTAAAATGTTTTTCTGCTTGCTAAAAGAGGTAATTCATTGCCAAGTGCTCTGCACATGTATGCATGGGTGTTCCCAAAACTATATGACTTTTATATGTTTATATCAATAGTTTATAATCATTAGCATTTCCATTAGTATTGAAACCATCTTAGTATGTTTCCTCTATGATATGCATTGTGCTTAGGGTCTTGCTATATAACTAAGATTTCACAATAATCCCCCCAAATATGTGGTTGTGTTTTGTTTTGTTGTCTCCCTACTTTTAAAATTTTAATTTGAAAAAACAGGTAGCTAATTTTTGGGTTGATAAATGAACAAAGCTATTTTATATAGAGTGTATGATTTTAGAAGAAAATAAATATAATATATACACACATATATATACACATGCATATGTATATACTTCACACATGTGTGTTGCAAACACAAATATGCATCCTTAGAAATGGGTAAATAGGGAGAGGCGAGATAGTAAAACTAGAGAATATTACTGTAGGCAGAGGTGAAATAGTTCATTAGGCTTTATGCTTCTTTTTTCCAAAAGGACATCAGGCTAAAGAACCATGCCTGGGGTGGTGTTGGGTTGGCCCAGAGTATATGAAATAGTAAAGTACTGCCCATATGCAGCAATGAATTCAGTTGCCCCACAAATTTTATTATTCTACAAGCTGCTCTCTTTCCTGTACTAGGTAACACGTCTTTCTGATCACTTTTCTTTCAGCTTTACTGGAGTTAAAGAGAGGTCTGCATTGATGGTCCTTGGGCTTAATTAAGAAGAGGGTCACATTGTCAGTGGCTCATTGAGTGTATATATAGTTTATGTTGCTATTCCTATACTTATTTTTTTCTCTATTTGACACCAAATATAGTAGAGAATAGTAGGCAACAAATCATAGAGTAATATATATCTCTATCTCTATCTCTATCTATCTATCTATCTATCTATCTATCTATCTATCTATCTATCTATCTATCTATCTATTGGAGAGCCCAGCAAGCTACAGAGAGTATTCCACTGCATGGGCAGAGCCTGACAAGCTACCTGTGGCATATTTGATATGCCAAAAACAGTAACGATAGATCTTATTCCCCTGACCCTGAAAGAGCCTCCAATCGTTGGGAAAGACAAGTAAAAAGAGTCTGCTAAAATCTCAGGGCTGGGAAGAATAGAGACGTTACTGGTGCCTGCTCGAGTACATCGATGAACAATGGGATGACAGTGATACAGTGATAGTACAGAATAAATACAGGTGTTTTTTTTATTAATTATATATCTTATTTTCCTATATGGTGTTTTGGCATCTTTTTCATTTCTCTCTCTCTCTCTCTCTCTCTCTCTCTCTCTCTCTCCTGAAGTGGGAACACCCAGCTTTGCACTCAGGAGTTACTTCTGGTAGAGCACAGAGACCATATGGGATGCTGGGGATCAAACCTGGCTTGGCTCTGTGCAAGGCAATCACCCTAACAGCTGTACTATCTCTTCAGCCCCTGTTTTGATATCTTAACAACACAAAACAACTTCTGGCCAGAAAGAAACAGATTCTGGCCAGAAAGAAACAGATTCTCAGGATACTGGCTTTACTCTCTTCTGTGAGAAAGGAGCAGAATGATTGAGTCAGAGGGTGGTGGACCTTAGGTGTTTTTTCCTTTTTTCCTTTGTAAAACTCAATCTTTTCATCTGGAATTGGGTCCACATTCCTTTCCTATCCTATTAAGAAGTTCTAGTGATGTTAAAGGCAGATCAATGGATTAATCTAGCAAACTCTTTTAGGCATCCCATCATGCCACTTTGCTGGAAGCCTTGGGAATGCTTTTGGAAGTTTGGTTAAGACAGCTCATTGCTAGTTTCTTAATTCTTTAATTATAGAGCCCCAACATCATTGAAGTGTATTGAAAGTTATTTTAGACATTCTACGAAAGATCTTGCTACTTAGTTTGACTGGATCAACCTAAAGTAAATGGGGTGGGTTGTGTCATGGAAGGAGATGGAAAGAGAGAATTAAGTGGTTAGAAATCTACAGCAGTGTTCCTGTGCAACCACAGCTCGGTTGTTCTGATTTTCCATCTCTGAACTGTGCACTACAGTGAACTTCCTGAAAAAAGTGAGTAACGTCCTTTGTGGAGATGAGGTTAGGTAAGGTACTATGAAAGGTCCCTTAGTGGCTGTTGACAGGGCAAGTCAAGACTAAATTTTCCCTTTTTCTTTATCTCTAAAGCAAGTGTAACTTACAGATAATTACAGGGTATCTTGGTTGTTTTGCTAGCTTGTGGAAGACTGTACTGCATACACAAAAAATGCCAGGAATGATAACACTGCATGCTCACATTCTTTGATTTTTCTGCTCAGTCCTGAGTGAAGCGAGACTGAGAACTTTGGAGCTAAATCCCAGTGTAAGCCCTGGAAACATTTTGCAAAAGGGAGAACTATAGCTTCCAAAATATTATTCATGATATATAATTTATAAGGAGCACTATACCTTCCAAAATATTATTCATGGTATATAATTTATGAAAAATTAACACACAGTGGTGATGAAAAAACAAGACAAAGGAAAATAATCATCACTAGCTTTATATCTTATTTATAAAGTATTTTGAAATTGGGATTTTATGAAAAATTTTGTTTGTGAAAAATTGCTACCTGTTCTTGATTCAAGCATATGTGATTAGTATGGGCAGATGCATTGAGAAATGACAGATGTGTTGGATGTTTCAGGTATGTAAAAGCAATCAGATGTATATGTTTCCTTCACCAAGGACTTGAAAGGAAACAGTGAAAGGTGAAATCAATATACATATAAATGTGAATGGTGACCAAGGTGATACCACATTTACATGAAAGGGAAAGTCAGTTATCTTCTGAGGATTAAAAGAGGCAACTCACAAGCACTGGATAAAAGAGAAATGTGCACAACCACTTTAAAAGATTAGTTCTTGAGCTTAACAATATTACTGCTGCTTAATTAGTAATCCTGATCACAGTTATTTTTGTGTTTTTTTTTATTATGAAGTCTTAAATTCCTCTTCTAGGTCTCTCTACTAATATTAGGTGTACACTTTCAATTCCTTTCTAGGTCTAATTCTTTTAATAATTATTTGTAAGCTTAATAATTAATATTATTTAATTATTTATCTAATTAGTTATTTTATAATTATTTGCAAATTTGCAAATCAAGTTTCAAACACAATACCTATGTATTATCATTTAGAAATGAATATGAATAACAGTCCTGACAATGCTTGGACCGTGTTTTCATTATCATTTGTGTCCTTGTCCTCTCTTTGCTGAAATAAAGATTTGACAAATTTTTACAGATCATGAGTGAGGCAGGGAGGAAGAAGAGAAGGTAATTTATAGGTTCAAGCCCATGAATGAGTCATATTTGATGCCTCTCCTCACCCAAAACACTACTCCTAGCACTGGGAATTGGAGAGAAGGAACAGCATAGAAAATTGACCATTTAGAACCATAGGAAAGCAGGAATAACACTTTACAAGATCATAATGAAACATTTTACAAACTAATAAATACCAAACCCTCTTCCTTCCTCTCTTTCATATTTCCCCACTGATGGCAGCCAAGATATAAACTGCCCTCACAGTGACCCAGGAGATGCTGCAGGGAGTTATTCTCTAACTTAAGAAAATGTCTTACAGAAATATAATTCCCTTTCCTATACAAGGTGACATAATGTATATATGAATAAAGATATATCTTATTTGAATTGAACATTGCAATTCATCAGCATACCGTGTGTGTATTGCCATCCAGATAGCACATGTCTGTTGAAATAAGAAGTTTGCATTATCATTCTAGTGTTCATAATTCTTGGAAAGAAAAGTTACAGAACTAAATAATTTAGCTTTCAGAAGCAGTTTGGGAGGGTTCATCTGCAGGGAATAGGGGCTATAGATGGATGATTTTCAGCTGTGGCTTCATATTAGATGAATCTGTGTAGCAATTTATAAGTGCCAATGTAAAAAGACTTTTGTTCTGCCAAAAGATACATGCTGGGGTGAGGCCCCAATACCAGTTTCTTTAGAGCTCCCCAGATAGAGGATCCTAAAGTGCAGTCAGGTTTATAATCCCCGGAAGAGATGAAGCACGGAGACAGAGATGCAATGTACTACGAGTATTGCCAAAGGAACTGGTTTCCTGTGGAAACTGAACTTAACAGAATGTGTAAGTGTAATTCAATTAACTATTCAAGCCATTCAATGTAGGTTTTCTTGCTGAGTGCTGAGCACTTTGGTGATATTGTGGCTTCTTTTGTTGGTGTGACTACAGATTGAAAGGGAACTGCTTACATTGATACCAGAGACTTAATATATGAGACATGAACATATTTTATTACAATAGATCAATAAAATAACTTTTGAACATAGATTTAGGGTCTCCTTAGGGTGGTCTGATCTGAAAAAATCTCCTGAAGACTTCTTGATTCTGAAATCATGAAAACTTTAGAGTTTAAAGTTGTAAGTCAGATAAAACTCTATAAGAATTAATAGAATATTCATTCAATTCAACTCAAGTCTTTTGACTTTCTTTTAATAATAACCATGGAAAATATGACTGCTGATTTTGTGTACTACAGATTACTTGTTAGACCCACCAACTTTGGACTAGTTTTGGTAGAATTAGAATAATTTTGTTGGGGCCGGAGCGATAGCACAGCGGGTAGGGCGTTTGCCTTGCACGCGGCCGACCCGGGTTCGATCCCCGGCATCCCATGTGGTCCCCCAAGCACCGCCAGGGGTAGTTCCTGAGTGCAAAGCCAGGAGTAACCCCTGAGCATCGCTGGGTGTGACCCAAAAAGAAAAAAAAAAAAAAAAAAAAAGAATAATTTTGTCAACTTTTTAAAATAATTTATGGACCTGAAAGTTTTTCAAACAATTTCACAATACACTTTTCTGGGCTGCTGGTTTTGGTTGTATCACCATGCATGAAGAAATGAAAGAGTCAGGGTCACAATTCTGAACAAGCAATGTATTCTCTTTAAGTACCAGTTTTCTTTCAAAAAGAATGAAAGGGTAGAAATTAATTGAAATATATCTAGATCCCTTTTAGATCTAAAATAATGTGCATCTATGCAGCCATGTTTTTTCTTTAAAGTAAACTTTAAAATTTTATTTATCTTATTTTTAGGTTTGGACTGGAGTGGTAGCACAGCGGGTAGGGCATTTGCCTTGCACACGGCTGACCCAGGTTCGATTCCTCCATCCCTCTCGAAAGCCTGGCAAGCTACCGAGAGTATCCTACCTGCAGGGCAGAGCCTGGCAAGCTACCCATGGCATATTCAATATGCCAAAAACAGTAACAATAATTCTCACAATGGAGACATTACTAGTGCCTGCTCCAGAAACTTGGTGGACAACAGGATGACAGTGTTACAGTGCTACTTTTAGGTTTAGAGACTATTTGGGGTTCACATATTATTGACATCTAAGTATAGTACACTTGCTATAAATAAACCAATACTAATATGTTACTGTCAACTAAAGTTGATTTATTTAGATGTCCTTATTTTGTCTAAAGATTTATGTCTGATCCAAGATTTCATTCAAATTATATAAGCCTTTGGAAGGATGGCTGTGACTCTGCCCCCACTATTTTAATTTAGGTTTTGATGAGCTGGTAGTTTAAAGGAGCATTAATCAGATATTTGGTCAAAAGCCTCACAGTTTTATTCAGTGTGTTTTTTCATTAGTAAACTAGATAGGTTTTGGGTGAATATGATAGGATCAAGAGGCATTTCTAATACCTAGTAAAAAGAACATATTTCATCAACATAAATTTTTATTACTGTTGCCCCAAATCACCAGACTCAAGTAGTGTTTGTCTTGGTTCTTAGGTATCTCTGCCATGGCCTTCTTCAAATTGCCCTTCAATGGGAGGTGGAGGGGTGCAGTCCACAATAAAGTGTCTGAGTTGTGTTCTTAAACCTGCATAAATGTTAGAAGCAGCAAAATGTTGGGAATTCTTCCAGGAAAAAAAATAAATGTTTTATACCTATTTGTTTATCATTTATAACAGTTTAAATTAATGGATATTTATTCTTACTTATAATTTAATATTATTTTATTTAGTTCATTGTTCAAGTTGTTACACATATATCTACTAGGAACACTTTAGTTGTTTTCTAAGTTCTCCTTTGCAGGTCCCATCAGTGACCAGTGTGTCTACTTGTGTGTGTGTGTGTGTGTGTGTGTGTGTGTGCGCTTAGTGTCTACCTCTACTGTATTCTCTGGTCCAACTTATGCATTTACTGATTTTAAGATCCAGTTTGGATTTTTCTAAGAATCCCTGGTTCAGCTTATCAGAGAACAATATTAGTAATCAAGGAGTGGCCTGGTAGTGCAGTGGGTGGGGCATTTGCCTTGCTGACACTCACCTGGCTTCCATCTCTGACACCTCAGATGGTCTCCTGATCCTCATCTGCCATGATCCCTGAGCACAGAGGTAAAGTCCTGAGAACCATTGGGGGTGACCACAAAACTAAAACAAATCAAGTTCAGAGATCTAGATGTGCATTGTGCTTCTGTTGCTTCTAGGCCCATTCTGAAAGACTGAGGAAATGTATGTTTGCATATATGAACTGGTACATATGCACCTATCTGTAAATATTTTTATTAGTAACCATCTGTATCTATAGTATACTAAATATCAATTCATACTGATGTTTCTGACTCTAATCACCAGCAATATATATCATTCTAGTTTTTCTACTTACTTACCTATAAGTTCCCACCTTAACAGTGAGAAACCTGGCTCCTGCCATCTTCCATCCATTTATTTAATTGTTCAATTACAGTATGCATGTATAGTAGCATCAGAGCTGTTGACCCATGGCCCCATGGAAAACAATGCTAAGTAGAGTATAATACTTCTGGATAATATCTGTTGCCTTTAGTTTTGCAGAAACCACTCATTTCCAGTTATTTAAATTAATAACTTTTCCACACCACTTCAGTAAGATTGTTTCACTTATTTTCAATATGATTAGATTCAAACATTTTGTTATGTTGTATATGCCATCTTAGTATTTTTTAGCATGCTTCCTAAATTATATTTCCATGGAGCGATAGCACAGTGGGTAGGGCGTTTGCCTTACACGTGACCAACCTGGGTTTGATTCCTTCGCCCCTCTCGGAGAGCCCGGCAAGCTACCCAGAGTATCTCGCCACATGGGAGAGCCTGGCAAGCTACCCGTGGCGTATTCAATATGCCAAAAACAGTAACAACAAGTCTCACAATAGAGATGTTACTGGTGCTCGCTCAAGCAAATTGATGAGCAACAGGATGACAGTGACAGTGACAGATAGTGACAGTTAATTTAAGTATTTTTGGTTTTATTTTTGGGGAGGAGAGACAGATCAGGCAATGCTCAGGACTTACTCGTGGCTCTGCACTCAAGGATTACTTCTAGCAGTACTCAGGAGACCATATCTGGTGCCAGGGATTGAAGCAGGGTCAGCCACATGCTGTTCGATGTGCCAGGTCACACTTTTGCTGCTGTGCTCACTTCAGCCCCCTAAATTATACTTGTAAATTGTATTACATTCAGGTTTATTCTTTGTGGGTCAAAAATTATGATATATTTTACCTCCATTGGGTGCAGATTTATGACATAGTTCACAGATATATAAGTAATACATAATACAACACATTTATGACCTTGTGATTCTTCAGAGCAAAAGTATAAATGCATATAAATTCATGTAGTTGTATATTTGGAAAAGCATATGCATATGTATTTTGACTTTATGATATAATATTTTGGAGTTTTACTTCGTTTGTTTGGTTGTTTGGTTTTGGGGGCTGCATTGGGTATTGTTCAGAGCTTACTCCTGGCTTTCTGCTCTGGGATCATTCACGGTGATGCTTAGGGAATTATATGTGGTTCCAGAGATCTGCACCAGAGGCAGGTGCATGCAGTACACTCCCATAGTTACTGTATTCTCACTCATGCCCCAGCACTTTCACTTTTCTAAGTATATTGTCTCATTTTTCACCTTACTTAAAACAAATTGAATCACAATCACATTAAAGTTATTCATTTACATTGTTCTACAATATCAAAACAGTTGTATTTGTATCAAACAATGTTAAATTATATTATTAAATATACTTCACGGCAGTTTTTGTTGTCCTCTGCATATTGCTAATAAGTACCACTGTACCACTGTCATCCTGTTGCTCATTGATTTGCTCGAGTAGGCACCAGTAACATCTCCATTGTGAGACTTGTTGTTACTGTTTTTGGCGTATCGAATACGCCATGGGTAGCTTGCTAGGCTCTGCCGTGCAGACGAGATACTCTCAGTAGCTTGCCAGGCTCTCCAAGAGGGGCGGAGGAATCGAACCTGGGTCAGCCTCATGCAAGGCAAACGCCTTACCCACTGTGCTATCGCTCCAGCCCATTTGCTGAAAAGTGTAGTGTTATATTTTAATATGACTTTATTTCACATCTCTAAGGTGTGTCATCAACTTAATATATAATTACAGTTGTTTCAGTTGTTTGAGAATATCAGCTGAGTTCTTTTAATCTAATTTTCTTTTTCAGAATGTAAACACAAATATATTAGTGACAAGTATAGTCATAAAAATGAACTTTTATCTAATACCTGAATGTTTTTTAATCTCATATTTGATAAATGTTTTATAACTTTATCTGTTTGGGTGTATCTTTATTATTTTTATCTTTTCAAATAATAGAAAGCACATCTTTTTCCTCAATCACACAAAATCATACAACGTGCAAAATGTTCCAGACCTTATTAATTTTAACAAAAATGTGGAGATTTCTTTATACATACTCTGAGAGGTTCTCTATTTTTTTCTTTTACCTTTTGTAAAGGTTATTAGAGTTTCTTCTTGCAAATGTATCATGGTTTGTTCAAACAGTTCCCTAATGATAGACACTTCATGTAATAAGTGTTATTTCTAAATAACCTTTTGCCTAACTCATTTTGTGTGTAGAACATTTTGTTTGATTGATTTACATTTTGGAATGAATCGTCCCTGGTTAAGGGTAAATGCATGTATAATGTCCTACTTATTTCCAAATTATTTCCAAACTGTTATATTCCCATGAGCAAATTAGGAAAATGCCTCTTTTCTTTCTTATTGCTGCCAATAATGTGTGATGTAAACTGGGATTTTACTACTCTGATAAGGAAAATGTACTTTTTCAGTATGATTTGATATTCAATTATATTATTACAAGTGAGATTTAACATCTTTCACATGATGAAGATCCACTTTTGGACTTAGCTTATTTTCATCTCTTTTACATTTTTTACTATTGTAGGACCACACCTGGTGATGCTGGAGTTAAAATCAGGATATCACATATATAGGGCATGTGTTCTTCCAGTTGTACCACATCCTGGATCCCATTTTTGTTCTCCTATTTCTTTTTTACATTGGAAAACTATAGATTTTGGGGGACATTATTATTATGGGGTACCTGGTGTTTGTCCCTTCTTATTAACTCAACTTGACCAGAGTTTCAGTACAAGTGCCTAAAGATGTAAGGGCACTTTGGCCCTGCCATGACAGTCTTACCTACGTCACACTCGGAGGACCAAGCAAGACTGGGGATTGGAACAGGGTTGGTAGCATGCAAAAAAGCTCCTTAACCCTATACTATCTCTCCATCCTTAAACATTCCTATTTTAAGATGGAATTTGAAAATAACATTGTAGTTTGTTCTTTGTTTTTTACCATTCATTTTAGTGGAATTATATGAAAAAAATGCATTTGGTCTTCTAGCCTATTTCTGGCTCAAAGCTTCTAAAGTCCTTGGAATTTCTTAATATGATGAGAAAAACAATTTTCCTTTGTTATATTAATTTTGGGATGACTTTTGAAATTCAACCTAAAACTATGGCTTACTTTCAAAATAACAAACTGTGTGAGTAGAGGTTTTGAACTTACCAACCCATCCCTGACATCTTGGTCCAATAGCCAATGATTTAATTAATCATACTTTGGATGCCTTCTGAGCACAAAGAACTGGGCTGGAATAACTCGACTAGTGAATGTGGGGATGTCTGAGAGAGCAGGATACTTAAAGAGAGCTCTGAATCCTTCCCCCGCCCATACCATATGCCAGTCTTTCATCTTCATACTCAGCTGATTTCCTCCTATTCTTTTATAATGAACCAATTGTACTGTAAAGAAAATGTTTCTTTGAATTCTGTGAGCCACGGTAGCACAAACCTGAGAAAGTAATGTGGGAGCTAGTAAGTGAGAAATCTTGGCTTGCAAATGGTGTCCAAAGTATGTGTGTTCCATTCAAGTACTATGGACATCAAACCCATGAGTCGAGAATATGGACCAATCTATATGAGTAAATTTTAAAAAATAATAATTTTCTAGGGTGGTAAGGTGGGGAGATGGCTGGAAATTCACTCTGATGGTGATCTTGGAGCTGCAATATTTGACATTCAAAACTCTGTTATAAACAACTTTGTAAATCCAAATGCAAAAGGGTCCCCTTTTCCCCATATCCCTGCCAATACTGATTATTTTCACTTTTCATGATGTGCGCCAGTCTCACTGGTGTGGTATCTCATTGTTTTGATTTGTATTTTTGTAATGGTAGATAAAGAAGAGCATGTTTTCATACACCTTTTGGCCATCTGTATGTATTCTCTGAGGAAGTTTTTATTCCTCTATTATTCTACCAATTTTTTTATGTGGTTGATTGTGGTGTTCTAAATTCCCACCAGGGCTCTCTGTATCTTGAATGTAATTATTTAAAAGAATTATTGTTTAGAGAGGTCACCTTAGCTTAATATGACTGGTATCTTTAGAAGAAGGATCTTTGGACACAGTGATAGAATGCAGAGAGAAGACATATGAAGGAACAAGTACAACCAAACCATCTAGTAGTCAATAGCAGAAACTAGGAATGAAACCTGAAAGAGAAATTTCCCTGCAGATTTAGACAAGGAGTTTTAGTTTCACCTTGCTTTCTAACTTATGACCTCCAGAGTTGTGAGGCAGTAAATTTCTATTGTTCTAAGCCAACCAATGTGTAGTAGTTTTTTTGTAACAGTTCTAAGAATCTAATACACCCAGAAATTAAAGTATTATCTGTATCATGTGCTATGATAAATTTTAAACATTGTATCATGAATTATATATTAAATTTGATCTCATTATATAAAATAATTATATAATATATAATTGTATTAACTGTATTAGAAATAAAATTATTCAGTTACAGCTACAGTGAGTTAAAGCCTTGTCTTGCATGTGGCTGAACCAGGTTCAATCTCCATACCACATATGGTCCCCTGAGGACCACCAGGTGTGATGCCTGAGTACTGAGTCAGAAGAAAGCCCCAGGCACAGTCAGGTGTGACTTACAATAGCACCAAAAATTATTTAATTTAATATTTATATTACACTCTGCTCGGCAGCTGAAGACCTCCAGAACCCAGGCACAGCCATGCTCAAGGCCACTCTCCACATGTTCAGAAGAGCCTCACACATAAAGGAACTGGTAGAGGAACCCAGGTGTGTGGGACCCAGGGCTGAGATATCGAAGACTTCTCGGATTGGGACTGGACCTCCTCCACTCAGATCCCTCATTTTCCAGTACCTAGGCAGCCACCCCCACAAACTGCCCCAGGTGCTATGTAATCTCATTAACAGCCAAGATCCAGAGACTATTAAACAAAGCTCCCGGAAGTGCGCGGCCACATTTGTAGCCTCGCAACCTCTTATAGGCTAGTTCTCCCTCTCAGAGAACCTGGCAACATACTGAGAGCATACTGCCTGCACAGCAGAGCCTGGCAAACTCTCTGTGGTGTATTTGATATGCCAAATACAGTAACAATGATGGGTCTCATTCTCCTTACCCTGAAAGAGTCTCCAATGTGGCACAGCTTGGAAGAATGAGTAAATAGAGGCTGCTGAAATCTCAGGGCTAGAATGAATGGAGACATTACTGGCACTCGCTCGAGCAAATCAATGATCAATGGGATGACATTGATACAGTGATATAGTGATATATTACACTACATGATACGTTATTCTATGCTTTAATAATATATTGTTATGTACTGCTATATTGCATCACTTATATTATCTTCTTATTCTATGATAAATTCTCATGTGTAATCATTTTTCACCTAACACTTAGGCATATTTCTTACAATTCAATTTCACATCTATCAATAAAATTTTAAAGATGACCCACACTACACAACAGTCAGCAGTAAGAAGCCAGGCCAGCAGCACCACAAGCTGGAGAATGCTCCAAACCCCAGAATGGGCCAACAACACCGGGGCGCCAGACAGAGAAGGTACAGCCAGCACGTCTTCTCCAGATGGAGCCCCGGTGATACTGAGCTTCTATTAACACAGTTCCAGTATGTGGGACTGGGACATCTCTCCAAAATGAGTGGGGGCACTGGAATGGGGCACCACCAGCCCAGTCTCCAGCCCGCCCTGCTTCCGAAAGTTACGCCCTCAACCCACCCTTGGCGCCATTTTGCCACAACAATCAGCAGCAAGAACCTGGGCCAGCGGCACTGCAAGCCAGGGAATGCTCCAGACCCCAGACCGGGCCAACAACACTGGGGCTCCAGACGGAGAAGGTGCAGAGTCCCCGCCTTCTCCAGATGGAGTCCCAGGGACACTGAGCTTCTACTTAAATGACACCGGTTTGTGGGACTGGGATATTCTGATATCCAAAGAAAACGCTCAGGAACAGCTCTGCCACCCCGGAGTGGCCATTATACCAGAGGCACAGAAACCCAGAGGCTGCTGGCAGCTTCACTCGTGGACTTTGAACTAAACTACGGTCCCATGAAACCCCAGGAGGGAAAGGGTTTTTGTCCTCATCTTTTTCCCCTCTTGGCAGCATGGCGACCACCACCCTTTAGTGCCATTTGGACAGAGAGGTAGGAGCTTGCAATGATAGGACAGATGGGGAATCTCTCTATGGGGGGGTGCAAAACCGGCCCTGCTTCCTGCCCAAATGAGACCTCAGTGGCCTCCCATGAACAGCTTCCCCGCTCCTGAACAGCCATGATCCCAGAAGCACACAAACCAATCTCAGAATGCAGTGGCTGCTGGCAGAAATACCTCTGGACTTAATATCAGAATCCCAAAACTGGGCGGCCAATTTCACGACCGTGCAACATCATATGCTCATTCTTATCAATAATAGAAAACATACAATCTAATAACGCCATTCTGACAGGTCTGACTGTTGGGGGAAAAGCTCAAAAAAATGATAGTGAGTTTTTGGTCAAATATTGAATGTCATCATAGCAATGAGAGTAAATTGAAAATCATCTGCCACACAGGCAGAGGGGGAGAGGGAGGGAGGGTCTCTGGGGTTCTTGGTGGTGGATCATGTGCACTGGTGAAAGGATGGGTGTTTGATCATTGTATGACTGAGACTTGATCCTGAAAGCCCTGTAACTGTTCTCACGGTGCCTCAATTAAAAAGCATATAATAGGGACCCTCAGATAGCAATGCACTGGGACTGTGAACTGGGCTACAACTCTGTACTGCCAGGGGGTGGATTTTTTTCTCCTCACCCTGTCTTTCTTCGCGGAAAGCGGCGGGCTGGTGGCACCCACGTGGCCGGCACCATCTTCTATGACTCCAAACCCAGAGGTATTCAGTTTTTACTTTTGGGGCTCCCAGGAACTCATGGGAAGGGGGCGTAACCGGCACGCCTTCGGCCCAGATAAATCCAGAGCCACTGAGTGTGAATCGGACCCTCTGCGCCTAAAGACTTTGATTCCAGAGATCTAACACATTCGGGCATCCAGCGCAGCATCCGATAGCAATGCACTGGGACTGCGAACTGGGCTACAACTCTGTACTGCCAGGGGGTGGACTTTTTTCCTCCCCACCCTGTCTTCCTGCAGGGAAAGCGGCGGGCTGGTGGCACCCACGTGGCAGGCGCCATCTTCTATGACTCCAACCCAGAGGTATTCGGTTTTTACTTTTGGGGCTCCCAGGAACTCATGGGAAGGGGGTGTAACCAGCACACTCTCGGCCCAGATAAATCCGGAGCCGCTGAGCGTGAATTGGACCCTCTGCACCTAAAGACTTTGAATCCAGAGACTTCTTACAGCAATGCACTGGGACTGTGAGCTGGGCTATGTAATTTCTGGCAGAATTTTCCCTGGACTTTATACAGAAATCCAACAGACTTAACAGACTTAACATTTATAATTGTCAGCATTGTGAAACGGTTCCTTTTGAACAGGTCTGACTTGGGGGGGAAACTCCAAATAATAACAGTAAGTTTTTGTTGAAATATTGAAGGTTGTTAATGTAGCAGCCACCTCTCTGGACTGTGAACTAAGCAACAGCCCCATGCCAGCCGAGAAGAGGAAATATCCCTCTTTCCTGGTTGTTTCCCATTTTCGGGGAGAAACGTGGCGTGGCATCCACCATACTATGAGGCTCAGGAAGGGGGATGAGGGGAAAAAATAGGGAAAAGGAAAAAGGAAAAAAAAGAGTTATGTACTTGGAGCAGTGGGGCTACATATCTCTTAATTCTCAGCAATGGAAAACTAATTATCAAATGCTTCCTTGATAGTACGGCTGTCTTTCTTGGGGGGAAACTCCAACAACAATAGTGAGTTTTGTGTTGAAATATGGAACGTAATCAAGGTAAAGGAAAAATGAAGTAAAATTCATCAGTTATAATGTTGGGGGTGGGAGGGCAGGGGCGGGGGATATACTGGGGTTTTTGGTGGTGGAATATGGGCACTGGTGAAAGGATGGGTGTTTGAATATTATATAACTGAGACATAAACCTGAGAACTTTGTAACTTTCCACATGGTGATTCAATAAAATTTTTTTTAAAAAGCATAAAATAAAATTTTTTTTAAAGTTTTATTAATGACAGAAAAGATGGTATTATTAATATAATGAAATACAGTACAAACTAAAAGTTAATGCAATATATTAAAAAAAAGATGATCCACACTATACTTTAATAACTTGTGAGTTCTCCTTCCCTGTTCCTACTCGTTTGACAGTTTCACTTGATAATTTCACATATTTATTTTTCCATATGGACTAAAGAAAGCAAACTGATAACTCCAGGAATAAAAGTTGGCATTTTGAGAGGCATTTCAACACAGCCCCATTTGAGGCTTTCAGAATTACCTTCTCTTAACAGTTCCAGAGATCATCTCTTTTTTATCATGTCTCCTTTTTCTAAGTTAAGATTTTTTAAAAAATGACTCTAGGGCAGGAACAATAGTATAGTGAGTAGGATGTTTGCCTTGCATATGCTGACTTACGTTTGATCTCCGACATCCCATATGGTTCCCCGAGCACCACCAGGAATAATTTTTGAGTGCAGAGCCAGGAGTAATCCCTGAGCATCGCTGGATGTGGCAAAAAAAGCAAAAGAAAACAAACAAACAAAAACCCCCAAAAAACAAAACAGACTCTGGTTGCTATTGAAATATTTTCTCCATGAATACTGCAAACCGTTGGATACAAGACTCTCTAAAAAGTTGGTTCTCTCTCTCTCTCTCTGCCTCTCTCTCTGTCTCTCTCTGTCTCTCTCTCTCCTTTTAGCAGCATATCTCTGGACACATATTTAATCTTAATAATAACATATTGAAAGTAATCAGGTTGCATAAATACCAATTTTAAAGTTATTAAAAAAAGATGTTACTAATGATATGTCATTCAGACTTCCAAATAATTTGGGATGCAATTTAAGTAATAAAGCATAGTGAAGTGAGCGTTGGATATGCAATCGTAAACATAATTATAATATTTTAACCATGTTATACATCATGTTGACTGTATATACAATAATCACCATATAATTGCATGACTCAAGATGTAGATAAAGTACAGGAATCAGTATAAAATTGAGACAGGTAAGTAGATAGGGAAGGACTAAATGGAAATGGAATTCCTGGGAAGTAATGGCCAACTAGCCCTAAGGCTCTTAGGACCCACTTTATGGAACTAAGGCCTGATAAGAACTTTTTCTTGTCTCAACATAGACACAGAGAGGGTTGGAAACCACCCCCATCCCCACTCCAGACAAGCTGCAGCAAGAAAGGAATTTCAAAGAAGACCATCGACTAATGCCAACTCTACCCACCTTGGCAACCACCCTAGCAATGGACTCTTACCTAGGTAAAATGGTCACATGAGACAGCTTGGGAGAAACCCTATAAAAGCCACCTTGAGCAAAGGAAGGTCATGCATATGTTGCCCAAGTCCATATGTCATGACGCATGTGGTGTCTGAGCACATGTGTTGCCCGTATCTCCCCTCTTGAGATATGCACTTTAATACCTAATTCTGGGATGTGTTCAGGGGCTCCCTCTGTCTTGAGAGAAGCCTGCATTCTCTTTTTAGCATGTTTCTCTCTGTCTCTCTGTCTTTGTCTCCATCTCAGTCTCTCTCCTCCTTCTACTTCATCAAAGAACTCCAAATAAAATCTGTTTTCACTTCACTGCTCGTCCCTGTCATCCTGTTGCTCATCTATTTGCTCAAGCGGGCACCAGTAACATCTCCATTCTGAGACTTGTTACTGTTTTTGACATATCGAATACACCATGGGTAGCTTGCCAGGCTCTGCCATGTGGGCGATATACTCTTGGTAGCTTGCTGGGCTCTCCGAGAGGGGCAGAGGAATCGGACCCGGGTTGGCAGCATACAAGACAAATGCCCTACCCACTGTGTCTACTCCTGAAATTGTTTTCTGTGAGAAAAAAGGTGAAGGACCCAAAAAAAGGCCTACAAAAGAACTAGGAACTGACTTTACTTTTCTGCAAATAGCAATTCCTAACTCCAGACTGAGTCCACAGCTCTCCTAGTAATTGGGTGGTGGGGATTACTTCCATGCCTTGCAGAACAAATGGACATCAGGTGTGGCTGACAGCTATCTGGTGGGGCTGGCATTACTGGAGGTATGTGCCTTACAAAGGCTCATCACAGACTTTATCAGTTCTTGTCTTCCCAGCCAGGTCCCAGGGGGACAGAGGTAGAATGGGGAGAAAGTGGGCATCTCTTTCCTTTCTGCTTCACACAAGTCAAGCCCGGGTGTCCACTGGCATCAAAATGATTCATTTATAAGTATATATAATTGGGGCTGGAGCAATAGCACAGTGGGTAGGGCCTTTGCCTTGCACACGGCTGACCCGGGTTCGATTCCCAGCATCCCATATGGTCCCCTGAGCACCGCAAGGAGTAACTCCTGAGTGCAAAGCCAGGAGGTAACCCCTGTGCAATCCCAGGTGTGACCCAAAAAGCAAAAAAACATATATATATATAAGTATATATAATTATATGGTATACTATATGTAGTGTGGTTTATAATTATATATTGTACATATATAATTATGTGAATGATGTTATATAGCTAAATACATTCTATAACTACATTTTGTATATATACATATATGCTGACTTAGTAAAAACATTTGAATGAAGATAATTAATAACTGTGGGAGCTCTTCCCAGCTTTCTGTTTTACCTATTAAGGTTTTAAGATTATACCTCCAACAGAGTACTATGAAGGGAGAGGATAGAAGGCTTTTACTAGCATATCTGCCTCTTTCCATAGTCTTCCTGAGTGTCCTAGCTTCATTCTGCCTGTCACCTCCTCTCCACCCTCTCCGATCCAAACAAGTGGACCTCTGTGCTCTTCTTTGAGTGGTTTTGGCTCAATACATTCCTAGGGCTATCTTCTTTTTTTTTTTTTTTTTGCTTTTTGGGTCACACCTGGCAATGCACAGGAGTCACTCCTGGCTCTGCACTCAGGAATTACCCCTGGCGGTGCTCAGGGGACCATGTGGGATGCTGGGAATCGAACCTGGGTTGGCAGCATGCAAGGCAAATGCCCTACTGCTGTGCTACCGCTCCAGCCCCAAGGCTATCTTCTTAAGGTCTCATTGCTCTGCTCATATGCACAAATGCCCTTGCATTCTTGCTCAGCTTCCTCTGTAATGTCATTCCTTTGTAAATTCCAGTAAGATTTCCCTTGCCTCATCATGCTTGCATTTTAGGTCTTTCTGTCACTTTTTACAAGCCTCCTAGTCTATTTTTCATCATAATGCCTTATTTAGGTCTGAAATTATATTGCATACTAATTATTTTACTTGTAGCTTCTTTCTGGTGTTCAATAATAATTTTGGAATAAATAGATGCAATGGCACAATGTCTCTAAAACTCCAAGCTCAAGATGGCTTCTTCCTTTTTCATTTATTCCACAAAACTGATGTCTTTCTGTTGTAGCACACTAAATGCACACAAAGACATGTATGAAACACCTTCTTTCTCCTTTGCAGTCTGTGTTTCTGACTTCTGCTTAATAAAGACCTTTTCTGATTACACCAGCTAAACAGAATATTCTAGTTGTGACTCGTAGCTGTTTTCCCTTTTAAGATCCTTTCTGTATGTAAACTGACCAGAGGTCATTCTGAAATGCTTCCTCACTGTCATTGGGCATGGTGGTTTCTTGGGCTCTGGAAACGGTCATATGTCTGGTTCCATGTGGCAGGTGTGCTTTCCAGATGCCAGCAGAAACAGGTTTTTTTTTCTGCATTTGTTTTTCACAGTTGGATCTCCAGTCTCCTGGTGACTCTTATTTTGCCAATCTGGGCTAAATAGGCATCTCATCAGAACTAGAAGATATCCAAGCCAGTCTGAAATGATCACTGATTTTGCAGAATTAGGATCTAAGATTGAGGTTGGTAAATGCTTATCATACTGAAAACTTAGAAAAGAGTAAATTCCCATGGGAAGCTCTTACAGCAAAACTGATTCTTTGAATCGACAATGACCAGGTACTGATGGCTAAGGGGACAAATGGGAAGCCGACTTTATGTCAGGCAAACACCATGAGCGAGTCTGATCACTAACACCATGAGAGAGACTGATCACTAATACATGGTATATGGAATGGTGCTATGCTGGAAGCAGGGTCAGTGGCACTTCAGGAATTTTCTGAACAATAATTGACTGCACTGTAGCACTGTTGTCCCATTGTTCATCGATTTGCTCGAGTGGGCACCAGTAACGTCTCCATTGAGAGACTTGTTACTGTTTTTGGCATGTCAACTACACTACAGATAGCTTGCTAGGCTCTGCCATGCGGGCAGGATACTCTCGGTAGCTTGCAGGGCTCTCCGAGAGGGATGGAGGAATCGAACCCAGGTTAGCCACATGCAAGGCAAACGCCCTACCCACTGTTCAATCGCTCTGGCCCAATAATTGACTGTTAGTTTTTAACTTGATGACTCCTGAATACTAAGCCAAAGCACTTCTGTGTTGACCCTGATATTGTCTGAAAGTGAGTATAACTCCCAAATTCATATACAGAAACCTGACCCCCAAAGTAGTACTATTAGAAATAGAGTCTTCTGCAGAGTCAGGAGAAAAAAGCCTTCAGGGATGAAATGGTGACCCTGGTAGTGGTTTTCCAAGAAATCTTTGCTCTTTCCACCATGTAGTTTTCTATTAGAAAGAGAGCTGTCGAGGAAGGAGGCCCTGAGGCCAGATGCTAGACTGTGTGTGACCATCCGGGACTCCCCAGTGTTTAGGGCTAGGAGTGTAAATAAGTGTGTGCTGTATATAGCTGCTCAATGAACAGTGCTTAGGCTAAGAAAGCCCAGGTGTACTTAGTTAAGTCCTCCTTCTTGATATGGTCCAGAAGAATGACTTCCAGACTATAGGCTCTCAAGCACAAAATCTTTACTCCCGGGTTATATCTCAGCAACACTGAGAGCGTTAGTTTTGTCGTCTAAAATCAACTTATTTTGAAAGAAACCTATAAGTGGAGAGTTGGTGAGATATGACAGCGGGTGAAATGCTCACCTTGCACACAGCCACCTGAGTCCCACGCCCTGGCACCACATAGGGTCCCCGGAGCCCGGGCACAAGTTAGACCTGAGCAAAGAGCCAAAAGCAAGCCCTGAACACCACTGGGTGTGGCCCCGAATCTTATATATATATATATGTATATAGTCACATATATATGACTGTATAGTTATTTATGATATATTTATATGTGTGTGAAATGTATAAATATATATTTATAGTAAGCTACATACTATAAATATAAAATAATTTATATACTATATATTTATATACTATATATTATATTTATATACTATATATACTATGCATATATATTTATATGTATATATGTTTCACACACATACACACACACACACACACACACACACATGAAAGGACTGAAGAGGTAGTACAGAGTTAAGGTGCGTGTCTTATAGGTTGCTAACTTCTGTTTGATCCTGGAATAGCATATAGTTCCCTGAGCACTGCTGGATGGGACCAAATTAAACAAATGTATAGATGACTAGAAATAACCTAAGGACATTGGTGAAGTTACTGTAGTTAATTGCAATAACTTTGTACATTAATATCATTAATATTAATAATATTATAGCCATATTATTGAAACTATAATAAAATAGTTTTAAATGTTTTAAATGATTTTATTAAAAAATAAAATATCATATTATTTATAAAACTATTTTCTTTGATCATAGAAAGTAGCATTTAATTAAGATTATCATTTTAGATATGGAGACTTCTTAAAAAATTAGGACTAGAGCTTTTATATGACCTAATAATCCTATTTATGGCATATAACCCAAGAATACAAAATAATAATTTGAAGGGATATTTATACAGCTATGCTCATTGCAGTGCTTAGTAAAATAGTCAATATAAAGATACTCAAACATTAATTAAAAGATGAATGAATAAAGACGTTGTGGTACAATATATAAATGGAATACTATGAACCTATTGGACAAGATGAAATCTTGAAAACATGCTGAAGAAAATCATGCTAAGTGAAATAAGTCAGAGGAAGAATACAAATAACACATTATCTTAGTCATCTGTGATATAGAAACAAAACAATTTATGGGCAATAATAAATGAGAACAAAGCGTTGACCTTATATTTCAACACATAGATTGCCATGTAGTGAGTGAAGGGGAGAGGAAGGAATAAGGGAAATAAAGGTGACACAATGAGGGGGAGAGTCTGGTAGTGGTGAAGGTGTTCACCAAAATTTGGTGACTTTATTGTAATCATGTTGCCTAAACATATAAATAAATTAAAAAATAAAAATAAATAAAATTGCTGTCATATAAGCTAAATTATATCATAAGCTACTGGTGGTAATGTTATCTTTAGAAACAGTCCCTACTGTACTTTGAGAAAGAATGTGACTGTTGGCTTCAACTACAGACTACTTGAAAGGCCAAGATGGGTTCTTATTTCTTGTGGATTTAATATAATACTTGATCACTCAGTTGTATTGTGTTCCAAATCTTCTCTATCCCTTTCTATTTTCAGTCTACCTCTAATACTGCAGTCAGGACCCTCAGGATTTCATCATCTTTTCCTACTTGAAAATTGAACTTCCAACTAGTACCAAACATCTTTTAAATCTTTTCTCTTGGCATAGGAAAGCTGCAATGGGGAGGAACTCAAAAAGAAGAAAGAACGTCTTTTTGTTTTATTTAATTTTGGGGTGTGACTCTTGACTGTGTTCAGAGGTTATCACTGGCTTAATGTGTGTGGGGAACCCTCTTGGTTATTCTCAGGGAATTCCCATGCAGTTCCACTTCTCAAACCTAGGCTGTTACAGAGCTTACAAGGCATGTCTGCTATTTCCGTAGGCCTCAAATAATCTTTTAAAGATATCATGGATAAGTTTAATAAAGTCCTATATGCTAAACCTTAACCCATTCGGTGTTTTTAAGCCATTAGTACAATGCTCATTTTTATGGATAAGTAAAATACACTAAAGAGAATCTAGGAAAGTGCATGGGTAAAGATGAAAACCAAGTTAAATTTGACAATAAAGTGTGTGAGTGTACCTGTAAAATCTTCTAGAGTTCAATAGTATTTCAAAGATATGATATTCAGAGTTGATAATTCTGCTTAAACTCCATCATTTTTGTGATTCAAATAGCTCCAAAATATATGTGTTTCTAATTCAAGTTGCACTTACAGTATGAAAAGACTGTTTTCAAAGAGCCATTTAATGCTTAAGAGCCTTATAAATAGGATCAGGAGACTCAAGGTGGCTAAGAGAGAAGATCTATTTCTTGTTTCAGTCTTAAATGTGCTGAAATGATATCCAATTCATAATGCTACTATTGATATGCCCAGAGGGTAGAATCCTGTGACTACTTAATCTCATGTTCCCTCAGAGCACGGGACTGCATAATCTTTTTCACTGAGTGAGGGCACCATAATTCATTTAAACATCTCTCTCTTCTCTTTGTCTCTCTCTCTCTCTCACTATCTTTTTCTGTTTATTTCTAGATATTTAGGAAAATTTCATCTTTGCTCATACAAATAAAAGTCTAATTTGAAACATAAGCAAGGTAGTTCATTTGAAAATGAATCTCATTTAGGGTGTCTGTGACATATGAAGGACATTTAAAAAAATTAGCCTATAGATATTCAGCTTCTCTCTCTTTGTTTTACTACCTCTTCCTCAGTGACATACAAGCTCTATGACAAGAGGAACTGGTCTGTGTGTATCATTGTTGTACTGCCAGATTCCAGAATAATAGTAGACAAATTAAATGCGAAAGAGACCTCTGGTTTACTTAATTATATCAGTGTGTTAATTGGAACATTCTCTAGAATAAAAAAAAAAAACTTCACAAGATAACACACAAAAAAATCAATTTAAAATATATCTTCCTGGTCATATAGGTCTTCCTGAATTAAATTTCACAAGTTCTTGATGCTACATAGATCCTGCATAGCAAATGTGGTCTGAATGTTTACTTTTTCATTTTATACTTTAAACTAAAAAGAGAATGTGTACAAGTAGCACATTCTCTCTTTGAGACATTAAGTTTAGGTAGCAAAATTTTCAAGGATGATGATAAATACACAAATAAATAAACATTTATTTGCTTATTAAAGTCCAAACTGCAAAATTATGAATTATAAAGGAGAGACAACATAATAATGAGAAAAATGTTATGTAGGATGACATTTCCTTTCTTTTTTAAAATTTTATTTTCACTGTAATTGATTAGATTTAAGATTTCAACACCAATCCTACCACCATTACACCTCCCCACTATTTCCTTTCATTTGAAGAAAGGACCATAGAAATATTTACACTCTGATGAATGCACTTAATATTTTATGTTTTAAAGATTTACTGTACAAACCAATTTAATTATATTTTTAGGGGTCACATCCAGTAATGCTCAGGACTTACTCTTGGTTCTGTGCTCAGAGATCACTCCTGAATGGCTCTGAGGACCATAGAAGGTGCTGGGATCAAACTGTGATGTGTATCATGCAAGGCAAATACCTTACCCTCTAAACTATCTCTCCAGCCTTAACTTAGTTACTTAAAGCACAGCCATGCTTATTCACTTCACACAACAAATATGGGCACCCTCAGAGAGTCAACATTTAATCATTGCACCACAGTTGCTCTTCAATGCCAGGGCTCCCATTAGCTCATCTGACTCTAACTGAAGGAGAAAGGATGGAAGTAAGGTCACTTTACCATGGCTGGTATAAAGATGAAAGCCCTCAAATGAATTGGTGGTGAAAACCAAGGAAGCACCTAGCTACCTGCTGGAGGGATAAGTGCTCGAGTATTCTTCGATTGAAACACAACACAATCATGCAAGTTTGTAACTGTATCTCACGGTGATCCAATAAAACTTCTTAAAAAAATTTTAAAAATGCTTGACTTCTGTAAATGATCAATCACACCTATGTGCAGTCAAATACCTCAACCTCCCTCATTTACTCTATAAGTATGCTACAGTTCTGCATTAAATGGGCCATTTTAACCATCTAAAAATAAATAAAGCCACTGGTAAGAGTGTACCCTTACTCATGCAGGGAAGACTCACCCTCACTCTCTTGGAACCATGGTGAAATGAGATGTTTTCATGAATCAACTGAACACCTTCCAGCATTTCCAGCTTCTGGTATGATACATTGCTCAGAACGCCAATACAGAGCACAGTTCCTAGTGACTTGCAAAATGAAGCCTATCCAATTGGTCTTTTACAAAACCAACCTGCCTGCTATCCATGTCAAACGTGCAACATTAATACCAGAAAACATCTAAGAAGAGAGCTATGTTTCTGGAGTGCATACTCAAGAGTCCACTGTGATGGGAAGTCACTCATTAAAGTGACTTATTTGGTAGTTCTAAGTGTTATATTCCCCTACCTTCTCACCCTCCAAACGGGGTCAAAATAATCTCAATATATAATTTGTAGAAAGTAAAAATACATGGGGCAAAAAGCAGGTATTAGAAGTTTCTTCATGTTCATTTGTGTGTGAATTTTTAATTTGAATGTGGGAAAATAAAATATTAATGTAAGTCAAAATGTTTCATGGAACAAGTGTCAGCTGTTCAACATCACAACAATAGTAAATGAACCTGTTGATGTTTTCTGTATAATGCCAACAATTAGATGATCTTAAAACCAGTAAATTTCTTACTGAATGCAATTAAATGATTTTTAGTACCATTTTTAATGTTATAGTATAGTCTATTCATGTTACTATATTTTTCTGAGCCATCCTACAGACAAGGACATGTTTTTAATGGTATTTGCCTTCTGTGCTGTTCCTGTAGGTTTGCTATTAAAGTACATTACACTGTATTGAAAAATAAAACAAAGCACTTAATCATGGGAGATGTTTTGTGAAACTTGTACTATGCATCAAGCTCTGTGCTCAGCACTTAATAATCATAATTATAATTATTAGATAATATTGGGTACCAATGTAAATGGTATAATATAGTCAGTAATTCATTTAAACTTAAAAAACATGTAAAGCATGTGCTGTTATTATCATTTCCATTTTGCAAATAAAGAAACATTGACAAACAGATCAAGTACTTGATTCACATATATGTAAGAGGTAAATTTAGGCTTTTACCATTACCAAAGAATAAAACTTAAAATTGACTCCTGTTTGAATCATTTGTTTTGCTCATCCCTTCCATTCTATTCTCACTTTAACCCTCTTCCATCAATTCTATTCTCTGCTTCTCCCCCTTCCTCTTCCTCTTCTACCAAAAGATTATATCCATATTGTCTTTCAACTTCTTGCTTTGCACTTGAATTTATATTTTCACTTTCCTAAGTCATTAAATTTTCTTTGACTTCATTATTTTCAATGACTATGTAATGTACTTCTATGTCAAAATGCCACAGAATGCTTGCTATTTTTTCAAAATGTTGGTACACATTTCCTTATTGGTTTATGTTGGTTCACTATATAAATTAAATGCATTAACCTCTATCAATATGTAAATTATTTTTGGAACATATTCTAACTATGTTTACTAAATAATCTTTAATTTCTTATTAAGGTGTCCATTTTTTATTTTCTAAATTTCTTTGGAAATAGGGACAAAAATAGCAAATTAAATATCACCTGAGCTTACATAATTATTATAAATAGGAAAGGTAGATGAAATAGGGAACTGAGAGATGACAGTTCCTTTGTCAAATTTGAGTGTCCCTGCCCCACCCAGCTGTATTCAAATTACATTTCTTTAAGAATTGACCTGATTAAACTTTATAGATGTTCATGCAAAACTCAGCCTGAAACAAGTAGATGATTTTCTGCTATCTGCTTTTCCTATGTGTCTTTCAGGACTTAGGTCAAAGTAATGCTCTTTGTTATAATCTATTCTTTTCAGAGGGATGATTAACCAATTGATTTTCAAAAAATATACTAATTTGTATCCACTCATTTAGTCTAATAGATTTTACAAACAAAAAATAAAAAGTAGAGCTCTAGCTATAATACATAGGGTAGGGCATTTGCCTTGCATGAGGTTGACTCAGATAGAAAGAACCACTCATTTGGTGCCATGAGCCTGTCAGGAATTATTCTGAGTGCAGAGCCAGGAGTAATCCCTGAGCACAGCTGGATGTGCCCCCTTCAATCCCCCCAAAAAGAAAAAAAAAACTAAAGGCAGAAGTGCTTCTTTAAGAGAACAGATTAATTAAAAAATGATATAGAAAAGATTTATGTCTTTAAAACAAACAATTTTCTATTATTTAAAAAATTTTATTTATTTATTTTAATTTATTTATTGAATCAACGTGAGTGCAGTTACAAAGCTTTTGTGTTTGAGTCTCGGTCATACAATGATCAAACACCCATCCCTTCACCAGTGCACATTTTGCACCACCACCAATCCCAGTATAACCCCCATTCCACCCCTACCCCTTCTTGTGTGACGGATAATTTCCACATTACTCTCTCTCTGCTTTGATTACATTCAATATTTTGACACCAGTCCCAACATTATTATTTGGAATTTTCTCCCAACACTCAGACCTGCTGAAGAGGCAACATTAGACAATTTGTTTTCTATTGCTGGTTATAAATAGCATACGATCTTAGAATTCCAAAATTTAAACAATTAGGTCTGGAGAGATGTCTACCAAGAGCTGCTCGGTTCTGAGATTCATTTGTGTGTCTCTGGAATCATGGCCATTAAAGAGCTTATTAAGCTGGGACCTGGGACCATAGCCTGCGACCATTCGTGGGTGGCATCTTAGGGTCCTATCGGGGAGGGGAGGTAGAGAAGGAAGGAATGGCTCCTCCCCTATCCTGTGAGACCCAACGTGTGTCAAAACTGCTGGTTCGTACTTGGATTTTCCAATGAGTTCTGGAAGATGGTGGCTGACAGGCTTCCCAGGGAACATGTGGAAAGACAACACCTGCTACCGTCTGGGGTGGCCCAGAAAAGGCGGCCTAATGCAAAGTCTGGAGGCATTTCTGCCAAGAGCCGCTCAGTTCGGAGATTTGTTTGTGTGTCTCTGGGATCATGGTCATTACAATTTTGTTTTAAAATATAAAGCTAATATGTTTTAAAGCATAATACAATTCTGGTTTAGGAATATATTTTCTCAAAATAAATTAATTTCTAGTAAAATTTAGTGGCATTATTGATTGATTTGTTAATTTATAAAATTATTCAAGCCATAATATGATTTGGTTTCTGGCACATGTCAGTCACTTTAAGATAAGGATAAAATTATTTAATCATTCTCTGAGGGAGTTGTGGTGAGGGATTATCAGATAATGAGAGGGGGGCATAAACAGAAACTTCCTCAAAGAAGATATACAGATAAACAAAAGGCATTTGAGAAAATGTTCTCACTTATTATCAGGGAAATGCAAATCAAAGCATCACCTCACACCAGTGAGGCTGGCATATATTACAAGAACTAAAACAAGCAGTTCTGATGTGGATATAGGAAGACAGGGACCTTCATTAATTGCTGATGGGAATATTGAGTGGTCCAGCCTTCAAGGAAAACAATATGGACACTCTTAAAAGCGAGATCAAGTTTCACTTCCTGGCATCTACCAACAATAAAAAAAAGCACTCTTATGCTCATTGCAGTACTGTTCACAATAGCCAAAGTCTGGAAACAACCAGTGTCCAAAAGCAGATGACTGGATAAAAACACCATGGTAGATGTACACAATGGGCTACTACTTATGCATGAAAAATATAAAATCATGAAATTTGCTGCTACCTGGATGGATATGGAGGGTATCATGCTGAACGAATTAGTTGGAAGAGTATGGGCAGACACAGAGTGATCTCTCCCTTATGTTCAAATAAAGAAACATAGTATATATAGTAGGGGTATAACAAACATCCAAAGGCAACAGAAACTTTGACCTGAGCACAGGTCTTTGGTCAGAAACCACCATAAGAAAGGTATAAAGGAGGGATTAGGGCAGGGGGCAAGAGTGGGGGATACTGAGACAATGATGGTTGAAAGTAGCTACTCTGAGGGATTATATTGCACATTAAACTTTATCATTATGACATTGTAAGCTATTGTGTCTAATATAAAATTTAAAATAAAGAGAATGCATCTTATAACAAGATGAAAACAATTATTCTTTAATTTTTATTTACTTGCTTTTGCTTTGGGGCTACACCAGGTAATGCTAAGTGCTCTCTTTCCAGAGATCATTCCTGGTGATGCTCAGGGGACAAAGGTGGTGCCAGGAGTTAAACTCAAATCAATTGTGTGCATGGCAAGCACCTTTCTCACTGTAATATCTTTTTCCAAACAAAGCATAAAATTATTTTTGCCTTTATGAAGTGACAATAGATGGGAAAGGTAAACCTTGTCCTGTAATCATATAAGGGGAGATTGTGTTATCATGAGAAAAAAAATGTCAAGAGATTACAAAAATAAGTAACAGAGATAACAAAATGTTTCCTGATGATTACAGAACTATTTCCTCAGAATATTATAATTAAGACAAAACATTAAAGATGAGTAAAATGTCCAGAAAATTGAGGGTTTCACAGTTTAATAGTGTTCTGAATTGCATCATAAATGTATGATGTTATTAATTTTTTAATGACTAATTGTGTAGAGGAGGGCATGTGTTACTATGACAGTTTTCAACTTTTCCTGATAGAGATGAAGACATTGGAAATAGAGATAAGAACTCTGGCAATGAGTAGGGGATAAACTTCAGAAAGTTAAAATGAGCTAGTCAAATGATTAGTCTAGAGAGCAGAGAAGCATATTTCTGTATTGAAAGTGTAGTTTTGTGGCTGGTATAAATTCATAAGGTGAAATGGTTTCACTCAGATTGAAGTCATGGTGGAATGCTGGACTTCAGAGGGTTTAGAGAAAGAGTGAAAAAGAAATCATTAATTAGCACATATAATGACGTATTATTGATTAACAATGCTGAGATGTCATGCTGATAGTCTGTGAGCTCAGAGGGAGCTTTTGTCTGACTTGTTATATATAATATATATGGCATGATACATTATATATACACTGTATCACTGTATCACTGTCATCCTGTTGCTTATCGATTTGCTTGAGCGGGCACCAGTAATGTCTCCATTGTGAGACTTGTTGTAACTGTTTTTGACATATTGGGTAGCCACGGGTAGCTTGCCAAGCTCTGCCATAAGGGCGAGATACTCTCAGTAGCTTCCCAGGCTCTCAGAGAGGGATGGACGAATCAATCCCAGTCGGCCATGTGCAAGGCAAACGCCCTACTTGCTGTGCTATTGCTCCAGCCCAAAATATGAAACGCTTCACAAATTTTGCATATAATACATATATTATAGCTAAAAAATAACTATATATACACATATGTCCACAGGAACTATTCTGAATCTAGGGAATAACAAGGAATTCATGAGACTACTATGGAGATTTTACTCCATTAGTAGAATAACCTGAAGTCATAGACTTTCCACAGTTGTTCCACAATCAGACACAGTAAATAATCACTAAATATCCCTCAAATGTACCTAAAAAAGCAAAAATTCTCACCATATATTAGAACTGAAGAATATTTATGTACTTACTATTAATTTAATATTAAGTTTGAATCAGAAATAAAGATTTCTTTAGATAGTCATGTAGAAATACTAATTATATATTCTATGGTACAAACTTCTTATCAGCTTCAAGCTTATTAGAAAACAATGGTAAAGTGTGCAAATTCTAAAGAAAATGAAATGTACCCCAAAATTGTTATGGGGGCCAAATAGAGAGTAGGGAACACTTTGGATGAGGGTATAGTGCTGGAATATTGTACTCACAAATCCCCGTAATTAACAGTGATGTAAACTGGCCTGGGGAGTAATGGGAGGGAACCTGGGGACACTGGTGCTGGGAAATGTACACTGGTGGAGGGATGGGTGTTGGAACACTGTATGACTGAAACCTAATCATGAACAGCTTTAAAGGGTCTATCTCACAGTGGTTCACTAAAAAAAATTAAAAATAAGTAAAAAGCGTTAAAAAAAATAAAAGTTTCTAAGTAAAAGAAAGGTATAAAGGAGGTATAAAGTCTAAGGAAATATATGTGGAGGTATAAAGTCAAAGGAAATATATGTATATAGAGGTATAAAGGAGGTATTTATGTATATATTTATATATGTATATAAGTGTATGTATATATGTATATATACTATATATGTATATATGTATATATATGTATATGGAGGTATATATGGAGGTATAAAGTCTAAGGAAATATGTGTCTTTCATATTTGATAGTAACCAATTATTCAAGGTTGTCTACATTGAACAAGTGCTTAAATATATCATGCTTCAGATTCTTATTATTTTAAATACTTCTTTCTTAAATCTGGCTAAACTTGAACAATTTTCTATCTCATCATTTGAAAACAACAACAAATATTTTAGATAAAATATAGTGATTTGTTTATGTTGACTAAATTTTATTCAATATTATTTTAAGTTAGGTATAGTTAAATTGTATTTTTTAATTTCATATCATCATTTGGTATGTACCAATAATATTTATAGATCTACTTACCTTTCCTATGTTTAGATATGAGTTTTTATATGCCTGAGACCTTAACAAATATTGATAATTCCTGTGAAGTAAAATTGCTTGGATAATTTGTTATTTTAATCTTTATACTTAAAAATTACATATATTTGTGTTATTAAGACAATAGATTATGCTTAAAGTACTAAACTAATATGATCAAATTAAAACCTAAAAATAAGAAACTAGAAAACTATACTAATAAGAAAATTAAGAAACTGGCCATAAAATTAAGTATAAATCAGATTATTTACATATAAAAGTGCACCAAAATAGAAAAGATAATTAAAAAGAATTGTGTTTTCAAAAGCAACAAAATGCATAAAGACACTGGAACAAATTTAATAAAATATGTAAAATGTACATGAAGAAATCAAAATATCTACACAGAAACATAAAAGGCTTTTTTCATAAATTGAGTGACTTTTAAGTATTGGAGAGTATCTCTTAATGTTTTAATTTTAGAGAATAATTTATGAATCCAAAGCATTCCCAACTGAAATCTTATTTATTATTTAAAATAAATTGAGAAATAGTATGCCAGGTTAAATATATGCTGAATTTCAATACCACATATAACATTTCATATCAGTGGAAAAAATAGGAATTAAATATTTAAAACAAAAACTACTAAGCTAAAACATTTGAATTTGTAAAATCCTTGTGAAATACTGTATTTTGGAGACATCAAGTACTTAGTATAAAAAAAGACTTCAAAATAGTGACATAAAAATGTAGTTGCCTGTATTTATTAGATTAATATGGTATGAAATCTTCAGAAAAGTTATGACTAACCTGAAATTATATTTTTAACTTTTCACTGTCTTGTAAGGCACAATTGAGCAAAATACCCAGTGTTGATCAAGACTGAGCTAATGAGTATTCTTTTGTATTTTAGAAAATCGCTTAAATTCATACAAATTTTAAGAGATATATTTGCCAAGATTTTAACTTTCCTTCCTTTCGATTCAATGATTCCACTCTGAGCATACAATCAATATTTATTGAAGTCTTCAATTTATTTATTTTAGAATGCCATTTTAGGTCCTGGGAGACCTGCGTAGAATAAAATAAACCTAATTGTAATATAAAAGAGCATACATACTTTATCATAGTTATATTTATAGTTAATTAAAATGTAATCTAAATATTAAGATAAAAGCTATTATACATATATTAGCTTTTACTAATTTTTTAGGAATTTTCTAAGGTCTGTAAACTTATTAATTTATTCTTAAAGTAATTTAGAGTAGTTTTATTTCTATACTACAAGTTAGAAACATGTCTCCTATGTATTTGAATACAGTCTGTGGTCCCATCGATAGTTTGTGTATTAACAAACCATGACACAATTTTACAAAATAAAGTGATGAAATCAGAATGGTAAAATAAATTTCTGTTTATTGTCATAGAACTATTTATAGTATAACACAAGTGAAAAAGTATTTATCAATACAATATTGACTATCTATTTTATTAATGTAAAGAATTTCCTGTATTTAATTTTTTCTCTAGTTCTATGTTTACCTTTGGTCAGAGCAATATCTAATCTATAATTATAGGTACACATCTGAATAAGATATACCTAGAACACAGTCTCTACATCAGTTATTTCTGGCTCAACACAATCTGAGGTCATTAACTTTATTATTCATAATTTAATGCATTGCTTAAATATTTAAATGTGAACATATTTTTCTTATGACAAAAATATGTTGCTTTTATAGAGAAAGTAGATTACACAGAGATACTGAATAATGATATAAAGTCAGTGTTTGGAGGGATAGTACAGCTGATAAAGTGCTTGCCTGGTTTATAGTCAACCTGTTCAATCTCCAACACTACATATAAATCCCTGAGCACATCCAGGAGTGATCCCTGAGCACAGAACCAGGAGTACGTCCTGAACACCTCCAGGTTTGTCCCCAAACCAAAGAAAACAAAACTGATAAAAAATTTCATATATGAAGGAGGGTCCACCAGATGAAGAAGAGACATGAAGCACTTCAGATTCTTGTAGACTAAAAAGCATGCATTTCCATGGACTTTTGGTGACTTGCTTGTAAATAAATTCTTGAGAAATATTGAAGCTATGAAAATTTAGTGCTCAAACCCTCACATTAATATAGTACCAGGATTTCCTGATGATACTGATTTAGTGTGACACCAAGAGGTGTAACTATTCCACAGAGAGAAAATAATGCAACAACCAGGGGAGATAGCTAGCTTGGTGTTTTTTCATTAGCAGTACCCACAATATATTGGACTTCTCAAATACAACTATTCTTGATTCTTAAATAAATTTTAAAATAAAAGGCAGGAGATATCATGCATGTTTTATGATCAATTAGTGTTTGTATAGTATGAAATAATACTTACCATGGAACTAATATTATTTATGTACAGGGCTATAACAACATTAAAAATATTAACCTGCCTACTTGTGTTTTTATACACTTTTTTCAATATGCATTTAATACTTTGCAATGCATATTAATGTAGACTTATAAAGTCATCATAAATAAGAACCAACTATTATATTACTTTTAGAAGCTAAATTTACTTGATCAGCAAACTCATTCAAATGATCACTTTTGCATTTTTAAACATACTTTAAATAACAGTTTCTATTGTCTTGTGTTCTTTAGGAAAAAAATATATGCATATCTGACCTCTTTCTTTTTGCTCCTCATTCTTATCATCAATATCTGCATCTTTAGGTTTTTCTTTATTTGGAAGTTTTGCAGATTTTGCAGATGACTTTTAAGTCATCATCATGAATTCTAGCATTAATTCTGCTTCTTAGTGCATTTAATGCAGATTTCCCTTCTATTATGGCTACTTAAATCTCCTTATAATCTTTCTTTATCATGTCAAACTCCTGTTTTTATTTCCACCTGCCTCAGTCAAGTTCCTTCTTATCTGAACTTATTTTCATATAATCTCATCTTTCATCTCTTTATTCAGACTGTAGTTTTCATTTCTATTAAGATTACAAAGCAGACAATTTCTGAAAATTCTGTTTCCTTTAGATTCTTATGAAGCTGTTCTTCTTATATATCTTAATTTTACTTTCTTCTTGTAATGTACACATTTTCACCAAAATCTTTTTTCTGCTCTCAGTATTGTTTTCTTTAAACAAAGGCATTTTTCACTATGGTTAGTGGATGACTACATCATTCCCGTAGGCGGCCTTCAATTATCATTAAAATCCGCTTAGATATTAAGCAAAATTTTGTTTGATATCCATGACCTAGCGGCACATTTTTAAAACAGCGTTTTGTTTTGTTTTGTTTTGCTTTACGGGGCCACAACCGACAATGCTCAGGGATACTGCTGGCTCTGAGCTCAGAAGTTACTCCTGGCAGCATCGTGGGAACCATATGAGATGCTGAGGATTGAACCTGGGTTGGCCGTGTGTAAGGCAAGTGCTTTATCTGCTGTACTATCTGTCTAGCCCCTCAATGATACATTTATAGTAGTGTGATATTGTAAATGTATAATAACGTATATGTAGGTAATAGTGAGATATAGGTATACATACATATATATGAATATATAAACATATGCATACATATACATATACATGTACATATACATGTACATATACATATACAATCTTCATCCCATTAAAAATCCTAAGGGTGAAAACAAAACAAGGTATCTTCTGTTAGTGTATCTTTGGACTACTGTGGGGAACTGGTTGTCTGAGGACCCCACCCCTGACCAGAGGGTTTGGAATTTCATCCCACCCCTGATCTCTCGCAAAGCAAAGGGGGAAGAGTTTGATCAAATTCAGCAGACAGTGGCTTTATCAGTCAATCATTCTTATATAATGTAACCTCCATAAAAATTCAAAAGGAGCTAGCCAGTGGCCTGGAGGGTTCGCTTGTGGACCAGAGCACCCTGAACGCCCTCCCAGGAAGACCGGGCTGCTATGTCCTGGCCTGGGGCTGGGTTCCTGGACATTCATGACACCCCTGCTGGGCATCGGGGAACAGGGCCTCAGGTCCAGTGAGAGCTGGCGCCATCCATGTGCCCCAGGAACGCCCGGGGCCTACTCCGGACTTGGTGGATTCGAGGAGCCAGGCTCCAGGATAGGAAGTTGGGGAGGTGGCAAAGGGTGAATGGGGGTAGGGCACTGCCCTGTGGGGGAAGTGGCTCAGCCTCACTCCTCTAATAAAAAAAAGAAAAAAATTCAAAAAGATAGAATTCCTAGAGCCTTTAGATTTTGGGTTTCATTTAAAGAAAGGGTTCTTAGAAAGTCTGTAGAATCATTATTTGGGGACTGGAGAGAGTGGATACAGTGCTTCCCTTGATGTAGCAAACCCACGTGGGATTTGTGACATCCAATATGGCCCACCAGGAGTGATCCCTGACACAGAGCCAGGCGAAACTCCTGAGCACTGCCAGGTATGGCACAGGAATAAAATATTAAAATTGATTTGAAGAATCATAACCTGTGCCCATGTATTACACTATCTGAATTTCTGCACCATACCTGTAATAGTAAACCAGAAATCCATAAGTAAAACATATTTCTGAATTCTGTGAGCTATTGATTCTGTAGCTCTGTAGGAAGATTCTGTAGGAAGGAGTTGGTAATCTCTGATTAATAGCTGGTATGTCAGAGCACAAGTCACTACTGGTTGAACTATGTGTGTGCTGTAGAGGGGAGTAGAGTCTGAATGTTTGGTTTGTACAATGTGATCTCTCTGTAGATGTTCCCAAACTGATTATACCCAGTCAATGTCCAGAGAGTTGTTTATTAGATGTATGGGGAATCACTTATCTACCTTGAAAATTGGCCCCAGAACACTTTCAATGCTTGGGTGTCATTTCTCTAAAAGTGATGCTAAGGTATTCAAAATAAATCCTTAAACTATTTCTGACTTGCTAAGAAAAGACAGTATGTTATAATAATTAAGATATTAGCCATTATGTTAAAATGAAACATTCATATTCTGAGCATACCAATCATTAAAATTTATTTAACCTCTCCATGGTATTTCTTTCATCTGATAAAAGGGCACTTATGAAAGATATATGCCAACATCATATGATGATTGGCAGCTGAAGAGGCGGTATAAGCACTAAGGTTCTTGCCTTGCAAACCTGTCTTCTCCAGACTGAATCCTTGGCACAGCACGTCATCCTTGAGCCCCATAAGGTGTAATCCTTGAGCAGAGAACCAGGAGTAAGATCTGAGAATCTCTGGATGTGCCCACCCAAAACAAATGAAAAACAAAGGCAATTGCTATCACTATAAAACCTATGATGCTGAAGCATCTAAAACATTATCATTATTGTTATTGTTATTTTGCTATTGGGGTCACACCAGTGACGCTCAGGAGTTACGCCTGGCTCTGCACTCAGGAATTACTCCTGGCAGTACTTGGGGACCATATGGAATGCTGGGGATCCAACCCATGTCAGCTGTGTGCTGACACCCCAGGCCAACACCCTACCCACTGTACTGTCACTTCGGCTCCTGACATCTGACCATTTGACCAAGGACACATGACTTGCAAGACGTAGAACTAGGATTAGAAATTAGATAACCTAGTGACCACTGAGACCTATTTGTGGAGCCTGTGAAAACACTTGATATTATTATTAGTGATATCTATTTATGGATGTTCAAAAGCAGTAAATGACTTTATTCTTTCTAGAAACTTTAAGTCAAAATGCAGTGTTCAACTCACACGATTTTTTTTTTCTTTTCTCATTGTATTCTAGGTTGAAGCAGAGAGTCTCTTGCCCGCATGCCTGGCTGTCTTCCCCAGGGCCCCTCGGAGGGGATGAGCTCCAGCTTCCCTCCCCTCCCCGAGCAGAGCTCCTGGCGGCCGAAGAGCACCGGAACCTAGCTAGAGCCATGCTCGAGGCCCCTCTCCACACGTTTGGATGGGCCTCACACATGAAGGTACCAGCAGAGGAAACCAGGTGTATGTAATTCCATCAACGGCCAACATCCAAAGACTTAAAAGCAAGCTCCCAGAAGCACGCGGCTGCACAGTGGCCGCACGATATCTTGTAGCCTACTTCTTTCTCTGGAGAAACTGGCAAGCATTTGAGAGTTTCCTGCCCACATGGGACAGCCTTGCAAGCTTCCCATGGTGTATTCATATGCTAAAACCAGTAACAAGCTGGATCTAATTCCCCTGCCCCTGAAAGAGCCTCCAGTGCAACATCATGGGAGGGCCAAGTGGAGAGAGACTTCTAAGATCTCAGGGAAAGGACGAATGGAGAGATTACTGAGCCTGCTCGAGAAATTGATGATAAACAGGATTTTGTGATTCATGATTCTAGGTTGAAATTTTTCAGCATTATTCCTCATCATTAGCATATAGAATTTCTGAAAATTATAAACACTGAAATATGTAAAAGTCCCAATAGAAGCCTCTGGGATGGGATGTTAGTGCAAATGTGATCCTTTTCATCTGGTACAGATAGATGAAATATATCGATACAAATATAGATACATATATGGTTATCTAGAGTAAGATTCATATCTGTCTTTATTAATACATGCCTATATAACTATGTTTTATACACATATTTCAAAATATATGTACTCCACTAATTTAGACTGTATGTTCCACATTTTATTTGGTAGAGCTGTGGCTATATCAACTATCAGTATGTCCTCGTCATCATAGATTTTTTTTTCTCCTTGAGCCAAGGCATAGACAACAGTTTTGATGCGCTTCTGCATTGTCCTTCATGTTGACAGTTTTGATCTCCTGAAAGTGACAGGATATGTGTTAACGTCACCTGGCAATTGTGTTTTTCTTTTCCACTCCATGAATATTATAATTAGAGGAAATTCCTCGAAGATTTCAGCAGTAGATTAGTTGTCAATCTTACTTTCTAGGTTTATTATGCTCTCTTATCTCTTTCTGTATTTTCTTAGGTATTTTATGATGAAAATCACAAAGTTTGAGATGGAAACTCTTCTTCAATCACTTTCTTTGTTGCTCTATCCTGAATTTCAGCCTTACTTTCCACATATCCATATATATATATATATGTGTGTGTGTGTGTGTGTGTGTGTGTGTGTGTATATATATATACATATATATACCTACATACAGAAAAGCAGTTAAAAACCTTAGTGCAGAGTAATGTCAAGAACAATATATGTTCCTGTAATATCAGAAAAAAATAATGTATTTTTTTTTGCTTTTTGGTCACACCCAGCATTGCTTAGGGGTTACTCCTGGCTCTGCACTCAGAAATTACTCCTGGCAGTGCTTAGGGGACCATATGGGATGCTGGGGATTGAACCCAGGTCGGCCATGTGCAAGGCAAATGCCCTATCTGCTCTGCTAGAGCTCCGGCCCCAATAATGCAAAATTTTTATGAGAAAGTTCTCTCTGTTCTTCTTACTCTAGGAAAATAAATATCTAAGGCTTAATAAATACAGATGCAGATAAGATTTTTCAAATGTTTTGGAAAATTGTCCTTATTTCCAAGAATCGTCAGCAGAAGCATGGTTTGATATTATCTGTAGACTAAGAGAGGTAAATTAGACTTAAACAGTCATACCTTGCAAAACATTGCAAACATCTGAAATGGAAAAGAGCCACAGTTTTGTTAGAACGAACATTTGTCTAGTGTAGCATTGACAAAAATAATAGTAACTAAAAGGCTGGGTATAGGGTTCATGGTAAACACAATGTTTTGCTTGTGGGAGGCTCAGTGCTAATTAATTAACAATCACTGTATCACTATCATCCCATTGCTCATGGATTTGCTCGAGCAGGCACCAGTAACTTCTCCATTGTGAGACTTGTTACTGTTTTTGGCATATTGAATACACCACAGGTAGCTTGCCAGGCTCTGCCATGTGGGCGGGATACTCTCAATAGCTTGCCAGGGTCTCTGAGAGGGACAGAGGAATCGAACCCGGTTCAGCCACGTGCAAGGCTTAATAATAATAATAATAAATAGATAATTTATTAGAAATAATTGATAATAAATAATAAATAATAAAATATAGTGGTTTGCTTAAAGAAGGGAAAGTTATATGTCTCATCTAACAATCTAACAACCTCGCCATAAGGACAGGAACTTAAGTAGTGGACTTCTGGATATCAACTTTCTGTTTAGTCACTCTGTTTGGCTTCAATTGCATCAAATAGTTTACTTGCACAATGTTCACCGTTCTGACAAAAGGAAGGAGGATGAAGATGAAGGACAGAGAAAACTAACTTTAAGTCTACGGTAAAAGCCCAAATATATAACTATATTTTTAACAAATATATAACTTTACTTTTTGTTAAAAAATTTGAAAGTATTATGTTTGTGGTAACACATTGTCAATGGTTCTGACATTCATGAGTTTACCTTACCACCACCAAAATACACAAGAACTGAACACCATGCTCCTTGTTACTCCAATCCATCTAGTTCCACCCAATCTGGCTGTGTCAGTCTGTATAACTTTTTAAATTTACATTCCCTTACAGGAAGTTTAGCATGGTTACCCCTTACTCTAAGGCGAGCTGAGAACCATATTTTTCACTTATGCAATCATATACACATTAGGAATGAATGATTCCCTTACAAAAATAGAAAGAAAAGATGAAAGTTAGAGGAAAATGTCCTCTACCAAATTTAAAGAAGTCGTATATTTGTGGGTCCCAGAGAAGTTGTGAAGTGAGTGAGACTTGTTTCCTGAAGTCTTTCTCATTCCATTTGTCTTCATTTCTCATGTTCTCATGACTTTCAACAAATGCTTAATTACTTTTCCTGCAATGTAGAGGAGGAAAATTAATATCTACCCAGATTCCCAACCATATGATGCTTTCAGGTGGTCAACTGACCTCTTGCTGACATTTACATAACTAAAACTCAGGAGTTTGCTATTTGTTTGCCAATTATAATTTTTAGCACTTTCTCTTTTAATTAACTTGATGTTAAAAATTAAAGTAGGATGACAATTTCCATTATTTACTCAATAATTATTTCCCCTCTCTTCCCAACTAACCAATTTCAGTGGGTTCAGGCAGTAAATGGGAAATCTGTGATCACCTAAGTTTCAGGATCTTCCCCCAGAAGCATCATAACTGATGTAGACCATTAATTAGCATAAAATATCTCTTGGCTTGTCATTGAATCCATTACTGTAATAACAGAAGAAATCAATGAAGTATGTTAGCTGGAGATTTTCCTTCTCAAATTAAAAACAATAAGTTATTATACTGACAGAATTGGTTAAAGGAATGCATGTTGCTCTTAAAATTATGTACAAGGCAGAGAGATAGTAAAGGTTCACCTTTATTTGCGTTGCATCTAGCAGACTGGATTCAATCTCTGGCCATATCTTGCGCCTGAGCACTGACAGGAGTGTTCCCTGATTGAAGAGCCAGGCGGATATGGCCCAAAACCCAAACAATAACAGAAAAATAAAGCTATGAAGAAAGCCAGTAGAATCAACAAATGACTCAGATTGGTTGGATATTATAGATACTGATGCTACATAATGAATAATTTAAATTTGCTACAACAGTCAGAATTTAAACTTAGAGTTAAAAATTGAGAAATCAAAGTATCTGAGGAGAGGACATACATTGTCTTAGCTGCACTGAATGCAGAATTTCTGGACCTAGGAACACAATGATCCTAGAGAAAATAAAGAGGGTTAAGAGGCCCAAGCAGTTGACACAGAAAGGACATGGAACATAGACAAAGAAATAGGAGTGCGACTTATAAAAGAGATTTTTCAATAGGAAAACGATTGCTGAATGACTCACAAGATGGTTGTAAAGCTTGTCACAGAGTTTGTAGAATATGAATTTGGGATTGTAGTAGCCAATAAGACTTTAAATAACCAAAGAAAACTAGAGGAATCAGTGAAGTTGATGGAGTATTCATATGATACTAAGTTTAAAGAAAGAATTTGGATAAAGAGCTATTCAGGGACCTGTGCTTGGAACTTGAGTGTGAAGATATGAACTTGACTGTGAAGTTCATGATATGAACTACATTAGAGAGGCAGAGCTCTTTGAAGTTTGCCTTTTAACATTGGGAATATTGCCACTGTAATATGTCCTCATTCACTTCCATTTTTCTGTTCTTCCTTACTCCTCTGCCCCTGCCTTCTCTGACTTTGTTCCTTTGTTTTTGCTTTCCAGTTTCAATGATAACACTGGACGTTCAGAACTCTTTAAACACATTGTCTCTAGTACATACCCTCAAGCTCTTTGGGTTTTCTTGTTTTGGTTTACTGATATAATATAAATCCATCCCCAACCTGCAAATTTCTTCTTTCACCTGAACTGGCTTGACCTTATCTCTAATGTGAGAAGATTTAACAGGCAGTCAGATGATTTTTAGTAAATGTTGCTCTAATTATTCTGCCTTTGTCACCTCACATCTGCAGTGGCATGTAAAGTCTGTTTAAAAGTTTGGGAAGATCTATGGAACACATTATGTGTCTCCTTTGAGTGATGAGAAATCATCAGAATAGGACTAACCCATGAGTTAACTACAGATAGATCAAGTGCTCTCTGCGGACCCCAGTGGCAGACTGAGGAGGAGTCACTTGGTTGAGTTTCCAACCCATGATGGTACATGTTTAGTAAGAGAAGGAATGCAATGTTTTCTTTCTCTAATTATATTAGTTGAGACAATATCATAGGCTGCTACTCCACTTGGCATCTAGTTGTATCATCCTGTCTTGTTCCGCTTGTCAAACAAGTTTGAAACTGTCACTAGCTTCCTGACCAATTCACCCTGCCATGTATTCCTTGGCCCCAAACATCTGGAGAGTTGAGGCCCTGCCATCAGATCTCAAATTTTTCATTCCAAGTCTCAGCAATACATGTCTCTGGTTTAAAGGAAAATATAATGGATATAGGATCTCATTAAATTGAAATCTCAATTCTGAATCACAATTCTTCCTTACTTTTTTTTTCTCCATTAAAATGATTAGGTCTTTCACAGAATACGGATGTTGTGTTCAGAACTTCTTTGCTATGTTATCTGGCTTAACTCCATCAGACTTTCTCTGTGGCCCCTTTGAAATGGATGTTATTCCAGTTATCTTACCTAGGATTTTTCTTTCGTCTTTGTAAAGTCTCTGTATTGATGTCCATTCTAAACTCCATATTGATTCTATGTAATATTTTTCCTCCATAGTGTCAGAAAAAAAAGACAGATTCACTTTTGCAAGCTTTCTTTACAATATTCGTAAGTACACTCAACACAAGAATTTATTGATGGCCAACGTATCTTCCAGGTTCTGGTGATCAAGTAATCTAAGAGACAATTCTTGCCTCCAGAGCAGTGCGTAGCAAAAACAAATAAATGCATAAATAAATAATTATAATGTCTAGGATAACTATTATAGAAGCATATAAAAATGTAAGAATATCAATGATGCAACCATATATTGTACCTATAGAGAAATGAAAACTTGATTAAATTAAAAAATTGAATACATTTAAGAAAAGTATAGAATGGGAAAGGTATTCATTGTTTTTGCAATAAAGAAAATGACCTTTTGAGGCTAAATACCTCTCCATTGTCACTGCCATGGTATTACAATGTTTGGGTCTTATGATTTACTCAGTGAAATTTATACTAATTCTTCAATAGATAAAGCCTCACAATCCCAATTGGCTAAGTACTACAAAAAAAGATCTTCATTCATCAATGAAAATAATGTGGACTGAGTGCCTCTCACAACTCAATGACATACACAAACCTTATTATTATAGTATGATAAGTTCCAATGAATGAGATTTAGTGTATGTCCAGGCTCTCTTTTTCACACTGTATACACCTTGGAAATCCCATTTCTGCTACCAATGTGTATCTTTCAATACATGCTTCTGGGGGTGGTGAAGCACAAAATATATGCTTACAAATTGGGTGGATGGATGGATGGATGGATGGATGGATGGAAAAAGAAATATTTATTTCTTCTCTATCATAAGTCATAATTTCAACTGAACTTTTTATCTCGGTTTATGCTTTTTTAAAATCTTACTTCTCTGGTGAGTTGACCCTGATGCTCTTCAGCTGAAGGGCATGGCCATCCTTTGTCAACAAAATTCAGGAGAATTTTGATAATGCAGCACAGATATCATTGCATAAATGATTTTGAAAATAGTACTGCAGAATGAAATGCCCGGCATAGTAAATAATAGCATTAGAGCTGTCTTTGAAAGAAAAGGTCAATATTATACCTGCTTGCTGATAGGTGAGATTAATATACTCTTGCTATTATTAATAATAGTAATAATGCTCTATTGCTTTAGCTGATTCGTAAGTCGCATTTATAGGAACATCTTAATGTTCTTCCTGAGCATGACTCGGCATATTTTAGCACGTCATTGCAAGCGTTGAAAATCAGTGCCAAATCTTCTTATCATTTTATTAGCTTTTCGGCACTTGAATTTTGTATTTGCATTGGACTTATTTTTCAACACTAAACAGCTAACAGATATTTTTTATATATATTAAAAGTAGGATACTTTTTAAAAATAGGATTTCCTACTTGGGACCCAAGATGGAACTATAGATCTTTATATATTTTGCACCACTTAGCACAATCATTGTTGCAAATTAAGAGAACAGGCATCCTTGTCAGGACAATTAACACTTTCTGCAGAAAACTCTCTTAGCTATGAGGAAAGAACAGCTCAAATTGATGTTGTCATGTAGGGGAATGTTTTTTGGTATTGAGAGGAGTGACTAGGGGAAAGAAAATAGAATGTTGACCATTTAGTGACCAGATGATCAGGCTTTTTCCTAATACAATTTCTCTATCAAGGTCACCTTTGAGTATTACACAAAGTGTTTGCAGAGATATGAAAATGTTCCAGGATGATGAGTCTTATTTAAAAGCTAAACTCACGAGGAGTAACTTTTGGAGTTGCCTCATTCAAATGAAGTCTTCACATTCCTTCTCTTCCTATCTCACAAATATTTCCAATTTTGTATAAACTCCTTTGTTGAATAGAGCCAGTGTTACCAAGCAAGGAGAGTCCACTTATTATTTATCATGTATGCCTTGCTCGAATAATTAGATGAGTCATCTTCTCTTAAGTTTTATAAAATAATAGCAGTAACGTTAAGAAACAACAATTCTCAATTTGTGGCTCTCTGGGGCTTATAATGTCAGTCACATCTATAAACATCATGTGAGAAAACTAGGTAGAAGGGAGATTATCCTTATCTTCAAAAGCAAATGAAGGATCTCAAATACTACTTAGCAAATCAATTACCTGATCAAGAACATACAAAAAGACAGATTAGAAAAGAGAAAGGGAAGGCTCTCCTGGGACAGTAGGGAGCAGATGACAGTTCAGGTTTGTGTGATGACTTATAGGATCTTGAGTGGGTTAAGGTTCGAGAGAGGCTACTAAAGCTAATTCCATCATCTACTGTTTCTTGAGGGTCTATTAACTGCTAAGCTCCAGACAAGACTCCTTTATACATTTTTTTTTAATTTCATCTTCTCCATAATCCAACAAAGTGAATTTTATTCCACATTTATAGGTGAGAAAACAAGGGCCTAGAAAAATTAAAAACCTTACTCAGAGTTGCTCAACTAACATGTTGCAAAATATTTTCCTCTTCCTAAATCCCACATTTTTTTCCAGCCACACACTACAGTACAAGAAAGCAAACAAAGAAAAGGTCATTGCAGGGCCTCGAAAACAAATTTCCCTTCTTCACATCTGTCTCAGGCTTGGCTTCTCTGCCCTTCACCTTTCCATTAACTCTGTAATCCTACAAAGACCAGAAATTGGATCACACCCTGACCAAAGAGAGGCTTAAAAATGTCTACCTGGTTAATCTTTTTCAGCTTTCAAACTTTTCCATTTTTCCCTTCAGTTTCATTAAATGGAACACTACATATTTATTTTAGTTAGATTTTTATTATCATTAAAGTAAATGTAAACTTTTTTTATTTGCTTTTCTGTTATTGTTTTTAAGAGCAAGGCAGTTTTTGCTCCTTTCTTCGGTGATATAGGAGTTATGCTTGCCTCTCCTTTGTGAAAATAATTCCCAATTATTTTTTTGTATAATACAAACTATCATAAGTTTTGTATCAGAATTTTTTTCCAAATTGTTAAGGCCAAAGAGTGAACGATATGATGGGAGGCAGGCAGGTTAACTATCTCTGAGCATTTGCCACTGTGTTTGCCATAAACTGGGATCACTCTCTCTGATTGAAAGATGGCCACCTCTTGGGTGAAATGTGGCAGCTGTTTAACTGTGTACATTAATAAAACATGATCGTCTAAGCAGTAGCAAATCATGAGGAGCTGATGCACTTAATTGACAAGGCAGACAGAGACTCAGCAGGCTCAAAGGTGTGTTTTTGAGTTTTCATCTGCCTAAGTGACTTTGAGCAGGCAGCTTAATTTCTCCATTACTCAGTCTCCTCACCTGTAAAATGGGGATAATAACACTTACCTAGCTCACAAAGGCATTGTCAGAATTAATTAAGTCACCCCAGGTGTTCTGAGATCTCTGAATGAATGGTACCATGCAATCACCAATGATTAGTATCCTTATGATTCTGACACTCACCCACAAGACCCATCCATTAAATATGGTTCTAGCTGAACTGGACAGAGCGATGGATTCTACAACTGCATTTGATGGCACTTTACCCTGAAGATAAAGCCTGTTATGCACGATGTTTCCCCAGAGCAAGCTTAAGCTGGTAGCAGTATTGATGTAGGTGATCTGTGTGCCAGGATGCACAGAAGCAGTTTAACTAGAGCTAATTATGGTCTGCAATAAAGCCAGGGCAAAGAACTTACCTCTGATTATGACAAGATTCTCAAAGAAACAGGTTTGGAATTGAATGAGCAGATATTTTTCTGCATGCTTGGCATAGGAAGAACTCTTACGAGTGTCAGGCATTCCAAATTCCAGAAGAGGAGACTTAAGGTTCTTTTCTAGAGGAAAGGAGAAACTGAGAGAATTGCTTTTCTTGAAAATTGCCCTTTGAGACATTCATTATTTATTTGTTTGAGCCATTTTATCATTGTCTCACAAATCTTGTAGTTTGTTCTTAGCATAGAAATGAAGGGGTGAACAGACTTGACAAGCAGAATGGTCAATAAGGACAACCTGGGGGATTTTGACTGAAGATAATGTTAGGTAGGCATGCACCGACAAAATCTAGGAAGTGAAGAAAATGGATATTCAAAGAAACTAAAAGTCAGTTCTGAGTGTGAGTGTTTTGATGTGGTGTGGTTGAGGTAACTGATCATATTATAAGCTACCAAACTATATGCTGTGTCAGTAAAAATATCTTCATGTCCAGGGGTATCAATTTCATGCAAATAACTGTCATTTATCCCCTTTGGTGTCTTCTTTCTTAACGCTTGCCCTCCCATATGCTATTCACTACACTCCAGTTTACTTGGAGCAAGGAACTCTGGATTTTCATTGTTGTATTGTTTCTGTGGGGGGTACCACAATAAGCCTTGATCAGTAAGCCTTGCTATGTTCAAGGCTTATTATTCTCTGTGTGCTCCTTGTATACTCTTGGCTCTGTGATCCGGGATCACTTCTGGCAATGATCACAGGAACATATGTTGTTCCGGGGATCTAATTCATGTAAGCCATGTGCAAAGCAAGTGCCTTGACCCCTGTGCCCTCTCTGGCCCCACAAGATACTCTGATTAAGACTTTCTTAACCATTAAACTTAGAATGGCTAAGAAAACCTTTAGCCTGTTTTATATTGCCCATGTCTAAATAAATTTTATTCAAAAATCCACCAGTCCTACAAGCAGCCTGCAATCCAGTGTCACTCAGTCAACCGAAAATCAAGGCTTACGGGGTCTCTGCATGTCTTTATTCTGCTTGGAATACTCTTCCCTGCATGACTTCCACTGGCAGGACACCAAGCCTCATGGTACTTGAATTAGCATGTAACATATACATAAAGCTCTCTAGACTAGTATCACTCTCTCGTGCGTGCTCTCTCTCTCCCTCTCTCTCTCTCTCTCATTCTCTCTTTGTCTCTGTAGTTTATTGTGTTTTCCTATACTCCTCATTTATTTTAATCTGCAGTTATTTAATCACTCATTCCTTCATCCACACATTCATTTATTTATTTGATTAGTGGTTCTGCCTGCTACAGAAAATAAACTCTAAAAAGAACTTGTCTTTACCTCCCAGCCCAAACAATTGTTTTTAGCAAAATGCTTCATATGAACAAACATTATTGAATTACAAGTACTAAACACCAATTGTACACAGTACCAATTGTATACCAATTTTACACAGTACAATGTAATATACATTTTATATACTGTAGGATAACATGGGGTTTGTCCTTTTAGACTTGCCGTAAGGTAAACTAAATTTCCTGTGGCATGGCTAAAAGGACAAACCCCATGTTATCCTACAATATACAAATTGGATTTCTTCAAAGCAACGAGCTTAAGAAGATAGTATCACCTAACTACACTTTTCACACAATGAAACAGAGGCTGAGTAGTATTGCGACTAACTAAAGATCCTACCTTGGATTGAATGAAAACTAGATTCAAGCCCAAAATTCCATGGTTACAAAGTTAGAGAAAGTTCCCATAATGTTCTCATTTTCAATAAATTAGGCATCCGAAGAAAGAGTCAATCATAAGTTTTCCTAATGTTATTAAACATGGCTGGATTTCAATGTCATTTCTGGGGAATTTAAATATAAGAAAAGGATCCAATTTGTTAAGCATGTTTGTTAAGTACGGAGGATTCAGTGTTGACTTGCTCTGTGGAAGCTTTAATTAAAATCTTGAAAAAGATAAACCTCAATACTCTCTTATGTCCTCCTTAGGAAATTTTCAAATTTATTTTCTAACTTCTTATTACCTAGAGGTACCTTAGTTTTTGATTTACGATTATTTTTATAAGATAAAAGTTTAGGTTGTGTGGAAATCATTTTACTTTAGGTTCACAATGATTTACTTAAAAAGTATGCACAAGTAATAATATAGCGTGTTAAAATAAATATCAAAATGATGTTGAATTAACTGTTAAAAGCTTATGGCTTTTGTTTCTTCAACTGTTGACATTTAATATTTGATATTTTGTTTGTAAGTTAATAAATAAATAAATTTATTTATTTTTTAATAAGTGAATCACCATGAATTACAGATTTATACATTTTTGTACTCATGTTTCCCTCATACAAAGTTCGAGAACCCATCCTTTCACCAGTGCCCATTCTCCACCACTAATAAACCCAGCATCCCTCCCACCCTCCCCAATCCCATCTCCCCCCCCCCACCCCACCCTGTCACCGTGGCAGGGTATTCCCTTTTGTTCTCTCGCTCTAATTAGGTGTTGTGGTTTGCAATAAAGATGTTGAGTGGCCATTGTGTTCAGTCTCTAGTCTACATTCAGCATGCATCACCCTTCCCCCGCATGGCTTTCAACCACATTTTAATTGGTGTTCCCTTCTCTATTTAAGTTGCCCTCTCCCCAGAATGTGAGGCCAGCCTCCAAGCCATGGAGTCAACATCCTGGTACTTATTTCTACTATTCTTGGGTGTTAGTCTCCTACTCTGTTATTCTATATTCCACAGATGAGTGCAATCTTTCTATGTCTGTCTCTCTCTTTCTGACTCATTTCACTTAGCATGATACTTTCCATGCTGATCCACTTATATGCAAAGTTCATGACCTCATTTTTAACAGCTGCATAGTATTCCATTATATAGATGTACCAAAGTTTCTTCAACCAGTTACCTGTTCTCGGGCACTCGTTTTTTTTCCAGATTCTGGCTATTGTAAACAGTGCTGTGATGAACATATAAGTGCAGATGTCATTTCGACTATACTTTTTTGCCTCTCCGGGATATATTCCCAGAAGTGGAATTGCTGGGTCAAATGGGAGCTCAATTTCTAATTTTTTGAGAATCGTCCATACTGTTTTCCAAAAGGGCTGAAACAGTCGGCATTCCCACCAGCAGTGCAGCAGGGTCCCTTTCTCCGCACATCCTCTCCAACAGTGGTTGCTTTTGTTCGTTTGGCTGCGTACTAGTCTCTGTGGTGTGAGATGTTATCTCATGGTTGTTTTGATCTGCATCTCCCTGATGATTAGTGAAGTAGAACACTTTTTCATGTCCGTTTTGGCCATTCGTATCTCTTCCTTGGTAAAGTTTCTGTTCATTTCTTCGCCCCATTTTTTGATGGGGTTGGATGTTTTCTTCTTGTAGAGATCAACCAGTGCTTTATATACCATTGATATCAACCCCTTATCTGATGGGTATTGTGTAAATATACTTTCCCATCCTGTCGATTATCTTTGTATTCTGGTCACTGTATCTTTTGCAGTGCAGAAGCTTTTTAATTTAATGTAGTCCCATTTGTTTATCTCTGTTTCCACTTGGTTGGCCAGTGCATGTCATCTTTGAGATACCTTTATCTTGAATATCGTGGAGGGTTTTTCCTACCTTGTCTTCAATGTACTTTATGGTTTGTGGTCTGATGTTGAGGTCTTTAATCCATTTTGATCTGACTTTTGTGCATGGTGTCAGGTGGAGGTCTAAGCCCATTCTTTTGCATGTGGTTGTCCAGTTGTGCCAGCACCATTTGTTAAAAGAGGCTTCCTTGTTCCACTTCACATCTCTTGCTCCCTTATCAAAGATTAGATGATCATACATTTGGGGTTGTGTGTAGGGATATTCCACCCTGTTCCATTGATCTAAGGCTCTGCCTTTGTTCCAGTATCATGCTGTTTTAATTGTTACAGCTTTGTAGTCAAGTTTGAGGTTGAGGAGAGTGATGCCTCCCATCGTCTTTTTCCCAAGAATTGTTTTAGCTATCTGTGGGCATTTGTTGTTCCATATGAATTTTAGGATTGCTTGATACGTTTCTTTGAAGAATGTCATGGGTATCCTTATAGGGATCGCGTTGAATTTGTATAATGCTTTGGGGAGTATTTCCATTTTAACAATATTGATTCTCCCTATCCACGAGCAGAGTATATGTTTCCATTTCCTCATGTCCTCTTTTATTTTATGGAGTAGCGTTTTATAGTTTTCTTTGTAGAGGTCTTTTACTTCTTTAGTTAAGCTGATTCCGAGGTACTTGATTTTCTGGGGCACGATTGTGAATGGGATTGCTTTTTTCATGTCCCTTTCCTCTGCCTCATTGTTTGTATATTGGAAGGCCATGGATTTTTGGGTATTGATTTTATAGCCTGCAACTTTACTGTATAAGTCTATTGTTGCTAAGAGCTTCTTAATAGAGGCTTTAGGCTTCTCTAGATATAGTATCATATCGTCTGCAAATAGTGAGAGTTTGATTTGTTCCTTTCCTATCTGGATGCCCTTAATCTTTTTTCTTGTCTAACAGCTATCATAAGTACTTTCAGTACTATATTGAAGAGACATGGTGAGAGTGGGCATCCTTGTCTTGTCCCTGATCTTAGAGGAAAGGCCTTTAGTTTTTCCCCACTGAGGATAATGCTTGCCATAGGCTTGTGGTAGATGGCTTCGACTGTCTTGAGGAAAGTTCCTCCAAAAACCATTTTGGTGAGGGTTTTCATCATGAACGGATATTGGATCTTGTCAAATGTTTTCTCTGCAGCTATTGATATGATCATATGGTTTTTATCTTTACTTTTGTTGTTATGCTGGATTATGTTGATTGATTTCCTAATGTTAAACCATCCTTGCATCCCCGGGATGAAACCCACTTGGTCGTGATGTATGATGTTCTTGATGAGTTGTTGGATCCTATTTGCTAATATTTTGTTGAGGATCTTCTCATCCGTGTTCATCAGAGATATTGGTCTATAATTTTCTTTCTTAGTGGTGTCTTTGTTTGCTTTTGGTATTAGGGAGATGTGTGCTTCATAGAAACTGTTTGGGAGAATTCCTATTTTTTCAATTTCCTGGAAAAGCTTGAGGTGAACTGGCAACAGGTCTTTAAATGTTTGGAAGATTTTGCCAGTGAATCCATCTGGGCCTGGGCTTTTGTTTTTGGGGAGATTTTTGATTACAGTTTCAATTTCCTTAACATTGATGGGTCTATTCAGGTATTCCAAGTCTTCTTTGTTCAATCTTGGGAGATTGTAGGAATCAAGGAATTCATCCATTTCTTTTAGGTTCTCTTGTTTTGTGGCTTATAGAGCTTCAAAGTAGTCTCTAATGATCTTTTGAATCTCACTGGTTTCTGTTGTGATGTCCCCCTTTTCATTCCTGATTCTGTTTATTAGGGTTCTTTCTCTTCTTTCTCTTTCCTTGTGAGTCTTGCTAGCAGTTTATCAGTCTTATGTATTTTCTCGAAGAACCAGCTTTTTGTTTCATTGATCTTTCGGATTGTTTTTTTGGTTTCCATGTCATTAATTTCTGCTTTAATTTTTATTATTTCTTTCCTTCGGTCTGGTTTGGGTTCCTTTTTTCTGGTTCTTTTCTAAGGTCTTGAGCTGTGAAGTCAAGCTATCTATGTGGGCCCTTCCTTCCTTCCTGAGGAATGCTTAGAGAGCTATAAATTTTCCCTTTAACACGGCTTTAGCTGTGTCCCATATGTTTTGGTAGCTTGTGCCTTCATTCTCATTTGTTTTTAAGTATCTTTTGATTTATTCTTTGCTTTCCTTCCTGACCCACTTATTATTCAACATTGAGTTGTTTAATTTCCAGGGGTTTGATTTGGTTCTCCGTGTCTGTGTGTGGTTAGCTTCTATCTTCAACGTATCGTATTCTGAAAAGATGGTTGATACAATTTCTATTTTTTCGATTCTATTGAGGTATGTTCTGGGGCCCAGTACATGGTCTATTATGGAAAATGTTTTGTGTGCACTGGAAAAGAATGTGTATTCTTTCTTTTGGGGGTGTAAAGCCCTATATAGGTCTATCAGGCCTCTCTCTGCAATTTCTTCTTTCAGAGTCAGTGTTTCCTTGCAGAGTTTTGTTCTTGTTGATCTATTCAGAGGTGATAAGGTGGTATTGAAGTCTCCAACTACTATTGTGCTGTTAGTGATGTCCTCTTTAAAGTCTGTTTGGAGTTGTTTTAAATATTTAGCCTGTCGTTCATTAGGTGCGTATAAGTTTAAGAATGTGATTTCCTCCTGTTGTACATATCCCTTCATAAATAGAAAATGACTTTCCCTGTCCCTTCTAATCTTTTTCAACCTGAAATCTATGTTGTCGGATACTAGGATGGCCACTCCAGTTTTTTTAAGGGAGTTGTTTGCTTGCAGGATTGTTTTCCATCCTTTGACTTTGAGTCTGTGTTTACTCTGTTTGTTCAGGTGTGTTTCTTGCAGGCAGCAGAATGTTGGGTTTAATTTCCGGATCCATTTAGCCACTCTGTGTCTCATGATAGGTGCATTTAGGCAGCTGACATTGAGAGAGATTATTCTGATGGGTTTTGTGTCATCTTTCTGTGGGGTTTGTTGTTCTTATGGGATTCCTCCTTGTCTTACAGTAGCCCCTTTAGACCTTCTTTTAAGTTTGGTTTTGAGTCTGTGAAGTTCCTGAGCTGTTGTTTATCCGAGAAATAGTGTATGGTTCCTTCGAGTTTGAGTGAGAATTTAGCCAGGTAAAGTATTCTTGGCGAGGCGTTCATTTCGCTGAGTTTTTTCACTATGTCTCACCATTGTCTTCGGGCTCGGAGGGTTTCCTCTGACAGGTCTGCTGTAAATCTGAGGGGTGCTCCTTTGTATGTAATTTCCTTATTTGACCTTGCTGCTTGCAGAATTGTGTCTCTATCCACAGCATCCGTCATTCTGACTATGATATGCCTTGGAGTCTTTTTATTTGGGTCTCTTTTTGCTGGCACTCTTCGGACTCCTTGGATCTGGATGCCTGCCTTCTCCAGCTCTGGAAATTTCTTAGCAATTATGTCTTTGACTGTGTTTTTTTCATTGGTGTTACTTCCCTGTGCTTCTGGTACTCCAATGACTTTTATGTTGTTCCTCTTGAAGTCATCCCCAAGGACTCTGATTCGCTCTATAGCCATTTTGAGGTCTTTTGCCATTATTTGTTGTTGTCTGTAAGCTTTCTGCAGCTCATCTTCAAGGTCGCTGATTCTGTCTTCAGCTGTAGTCATTCTACTATTGAGGGCATCTACTGAGATTTAATTCATCTACCGATTTCTTTATTTGTGTGACTTCCATTTGTAGCTTTGAAATTTCTGCTCTCATTTGTTCCTGCATTTTTTGGTACACCGTTTCAGTGCTTCATTCATATCCTCCCTTAATTTATTGGATGTCTGTTCCGTGGTTGCTTGGAGTACGTCGACTCTCCTCAAGATTTCCTTTCTGAATTCTTTATCTGAGAGGTTGTAGATGTGAGTAGCCCCTGTTGAGGTTTCTGGAATCTTTTCTTCTTCCTCTCTTCATGGCGAAAATTTTCGCTACTTCTTCATATTGCTATGGAAGTATAGAGTTGGAACTTTGTAATTGTCTATTCCTATTCCCTCTTGCTGTGGGAAGGAGGGGCTCTGGTTGTGCTATTGTTGATGGCAGCCTTGTTCCTATTCTAGAGTTCTTCCTTATACTCAGGAGCTCTTCCTGATTGATGTGGGGGCTCTAATAAAGGCTTACGGCTAAGTTCTCTTTACGAAGGTTTTGCTAAGCTTCTCTTATTCACTGATAGTTTTTCTAAAGTTAAAGTAAGCTAATGGGTTATTTTGCATAAGTGATTGAGATGGCTAAAGTGATTTTCAAAGAAAAAGACTATATTGTGCTAAGGTAAAAAAATAATAACTGTGGCTGGCAGCAGGCCACGCCCCTTTTGAGAACACCCCCCTGAGATACAGGCCACGCCCCCAGTTTCTTCCTGGCGGGAGTCGCAGGACAGGGGGCGGGGCGGCTCCTGGACGTCCAATGTCCGGGCGGCTGCTTGGGAACCGGTGTAACTTAATTTAATATCAAAATTAATATAAATACCATGTCTTTTAAAAATAAAATAAACATTTAACAGAATTGTGGTGGTTCCCTTAATACCAAAGTTTAAATAAATAAATCATTTTTTAATTGTTTTTCCTGTTTTCAATTTATTTTTCCCCTTACAATTTATATAAACACTATGTTTTAAAAAGTTGTTCATGTTGGTTGAAGAAACTTTGGTACATCTATACAATGGAATACTATGCAGCTGTTAGAAAAAATGAGGTCACGAATTTTGCATATAAGTGTATCAGCATGGAAAGTATCATGCTAAGTGAAATGAGTCAAAAAGAGAGAGACAGACATAGAAAGACTGCACTCATCTGTGGAATATAGAATAACAGAGTAGGAGACTAACACCCAAGAATAGTAGAAAAACGTACCAGTAGGCTGACTCCATGGCTTGGAAGCTGGCCTCATATTCTGGGGAGAGGGCAACTCAGAGAAGGGATCACCAAGTACAATGCGGTCTGAGGCCATGCGGGGGAAGGGTGATGCGTGCTGAATGTGGGCTAGAGACTGAACACAGTGGCCACTCAACACCTTTATTGTGAACCACAACATCTAATTAGAGAGAGAGAACAAAAGGGAATACCCTGCCACAGTGGCGGGGCGGGGTATGGGGAGATGGGATTGGTGAGGGTAGGAGGGATACTGGGTGTACTGGTGGTGGAGAATGGGCACTGGTGAAGGGATGGGTTCTCAAACTTTGTATGAGGGAAACAAGAGCACAAAGATGAGTAAATCTGTAATTGTACCCTCATGGTGATTCACTAATTAAAAATAAATAAAGAAAAAAAAGTTGTTCATGATAATTTGTTACAAGCTTTCAATACTCCAGCATCAGTCCCACCACCATTACACCTTCCCCCCTACATTGCCTCCATTTTTCTCTTATGTCTGTCCTCATAGCAGGCCCTTAATAATTTATTTTACATTGCTATTTTCTCAGTAATTTGCTAATAGAATGATCAAATAATATTTCCTTAGGAGAAAGTTAGTGGGGACTGTTGTAACTCACCATGGAGCCATTAAGTCCTTGTATAGAGATTACTGGAGTGTTGTTACAGTAACCATCTGTGTTTATATTTTTTTAATCAAAATATAAATGATCAGTGTTGTAGAGTTTAAGATGTTATATGATTACATTCAAGACATCCAGGAAATCCAAAATTTTGGATACAATTGAGGTTAAATTTTTAACAGGGTGGCAGCTTTAGGGCATGTGTATGGCCGCCTGGTCTTCCAGAAGTATAGGGAGATGTGGGGAGGTAGCCCATCCCTGACTCCTTGAAAGCCTGGAGATTTCAGTCACAAAGCTCACATACATGATTATTTAGCAGATAACTTTCTGGGTGAAGCTTATCCTGAACAGTGGAATCTGACCAGGAGCATGGCCCCAATTGTGGAGTGTGAAGATTTGGGGCTGTTAGGGCTCTGTTTGTGTGTGTCCTGGGCTCATGCAACCCCTACAGCTTGCTCTGAATGACTCAGTCTTGTATAGGGTCCAGGAGAATCTCTGCAACTTGTTGGTCTCTTTCAAGATTTGTTTATGAGTTTCTGAATCATACCAGCAAATGAGTTTACTTTGCGCCAAAGGTGGTTAATGGCAGTGGCTGTTGGGAATTCCAGAAATAGAGGGATAAGGGAATGTCACCCATCCCTAACTCTGTGAAAGCCTGGAGATTTCAGTCACAAACCCCACATTTCTGAGCTTTTCAACAGATTAATTTCTGGGTCAGGCTCATCCAAGCAGTGAGTTCGGCTGGGAGCACAGCAGCCATTGTGGAGTGTGGAAGTTTTTGGTTACTGGTACTCTGTTTGAGTAAGCACTGAGTTAACCTGTTCCCCCTCTGCGGTGCCCTGGATGACTTAGTGTTGCATGGGATTTGGAAGAATCTCTTACAAATCATTTATTTATAGATAAGCATTTTTTAAAATCATGGTATCAATATTATCCTAGAAAGAAATTTTGTGTGTGATTACTTTAGAAGAAGGGATAGGGGAGAAAGTGTTTTTTATTTCTTTTTTTTTAAAGATGATACTAAGAAGGAGGTTAAAAATTTAAAAATTGCCATGGCTCACTTTAAACCACCAAATCCCAACCACAGCAATCAAAAATAACCATAAGGACACATAGAGATGAAAATTCAGAAAATTTAGATAATGTGTGGCACAAGTACAGACTGTTGAGAAAAAAGAACCAAATTAAAATCAAAAGCACTAGTGAAAATATGCAATACAAGTGTTCCTAAACTAGGATGTACTCATTACCAAGAAAAAGTACTGGGTATTAGAAGGTAAAAAATTTTCCTTTTAACTCCTTTAACTTTGGGGGACTAATGATGATAGCATGGAGTCACTGTCACTGTCACTGTCATCCCGTTGCTCTTGTTCATCAATTTGCTCAAGTGGGCACCAGTAACGTCTCCCTTGTGAGACTAGTTGTTACTGTTTTTGGCATATTGAATGAGCTACTGGTAGCTTGCCAGGCTCTGCTATGTGGGCGGGATACTCCCGGTAGCTTGCTGGGCTCTCTGAGAGGGACAGACGGATCGAACCTGGGTCAGCCGCATGCAAGGCAAACGTCCTACCTGCTGTTCTAACCTTCAAATCATTATAAAGTGGTCAGCATTCACATAGGAATAGTTACTGAGTTCTAAGGGAAAAAATTGACCCCAAATCCAGATTGAGGCCCATCTCCCACAGCCTCTGGCCATATTGACTCACCTACCTACCCTTACTCACCTGCCTACCCTACTCTACCTAATCTTGACTTGCACACTGCAAATAAAACACTGGACATATCAGTCCCATCAGCTGAAGACTCTGGGGTGCCCTCTGGAGGTAGGTGAACCAAGTTCCCATCCTGTCAAAACCCTGGTAGTTGCACCAACACCCCACTGCTACAGTCATGCTAAGGGCTCAACCTCATGGCTTCACTAATGTCTCAGACCATAGATCTCGAAGTCTCTGGACTGTGCAACACCACTTAATTTCTCAATTCTGAAATTCCAGCAGGAGCACACCCAATTAAATGGGAAAGTAACATGGAAACAAACTAAACTCAACAAACAAAGAGAACAACACAAAAGGCTCAATTAGCAACAACCAGCTTAATAAATTCTAAGGCAAGGACTTAACAACCCTGTGATGAGATATAACAATTTTTACATAAAATTGATTTTTAACACTTTTGGAACTTTTTATCTCACCAATTTCAACTCTGGGATTCTATCAACAGTTTCAGCTTTTAAAACTACATCCAGCATGACCAAAGTATGACATTCTTCCAGGGTGAGGTGACAATTAGTCTAATTTTCTTCTTTTTTTTTATTGAATCACTGTGAGCTACAGTTACAAAACTTTCATGTTTGTGCTTCAGTCATACAATGATCACACACCTGGCTCTCCACCAGTGTACATTACATTTTTCACTACAAATGTCCCCAGTATCCCTTTCCCTTCATCCCACCCCTCCCCCGGCTTCTATGGCAGATAATTTCCCTCTTACTCTCTCTACTTATGGGCATTATGGTTTGCATAACAATAGTGAGAGGCTATTATGTTTAGTCCTTTATCTACTTTCAGCACACATTTCCCATCATGAGCACCACTCCAACCATCATTGATTTAGCGTTTCCTTCTCTATCCCTGTTGCCTTCATCCCCAGCTCATGAGGCAGGCTTCCAACCATGGAGAAATCTTCCTGGTCCTTGTTTCTATTGTTCTTGGGCATCAGTCTCATATTATGATATTTTATTTCCATAAATGAGTGCAGTCATTTTATGTCTGTCCCTCTCTTTCTGACTCATTTCACTTAGCATGATATTCTCCAGACCATCCACTTCTAAGCAAATTTCATGACTTCATCTTTCCTAACAGATGCACAGTATTCCATTGTGTAGATGTACCAAAGTTTCTTTAACCAGTCATCTGTTCTAGGGCACTTGGGTGGTTTCCAGATTCTGGCTTGTGAACAGTGCTGCAAAGGAATGCCTTGTTACCAAGTAATAATGAAGTAAGAAGGCCTACAGCAGTAGTACAGCAGGTAAGGTTCTTGGTTTGCACATGAGCAACATGAGTCACTGCCAAGAGTAAGCCCTGATCACCACTATGTATGGCCCACAAACCAGAAACAATGTTAACTCATTCCTTTGTTATGTAATTTAGTTTTGCCTTAAGCAAGGAAATATGTTATGCCTGGTTCCCATTGCATATTTCTTTTTTCTTTTTTTTTAATTGAGGGAGGTGCACCATTCCTAGAAGTACTGAAATGCCAGGTTGATGAGTGGAGTGGATGAAGCAAGCTTCTATTCCAACTTCCTGCTCCAAAAATCCATTTAATACATTGTCCATGGATACATGATATATTAATTATTAAACTGATAAAAACAGATACTGCGCTTGATCTTAGCCAAAGGCCAAGAAGTGATGCATATTTATTGAGATATGAAATAATTTATTTTATTATGGGGGCGGGGGACTGGAGATTGGAGCCGTACCTCACAGTACTCACAGTACATCCTTCTGGCTATATGTACAGGGGTCACTGTTAGTGGTGCTCCACTGCGAAGGAATCAGACTCAGGTTTCACAAAACAAGCGCACTGCCCACTGGACTATCTCTCCTGCCCTGATAGGAAAGAGTTGCTGTCTTTCTTTTTTGTTTTGTTTTTTTTTTGGGGTCACATCCGGCGATGCACAGGGGTTACTCCTGGCTCTGCACTCAGGAATTACCCCTGGCAGTGCTCAGGGAACCATATGGGATGCTGGGATTCAAACCCGGGTTGGCTGCGTGCAAGGCAAATGCCCCTACCCGCTGTGCTATCGCTCCAGCCCCAAAGAAATGCTTCACCTTTTTTTGTTTTTTAAATTTTATTATTTTTTCTTTTTGGATCACATCTGGCGATGCTCAGGGGTGACTCCTGGCTCTGCACTCAGGAATTTCTCCTGGCGGTACTCCGGGACCCTACGGGATGCCAGGAATTGAACCCGGGTCTGCTGCGTGCCAGGCAAACGCCCTATCCACTGTCGCTCCAGCCCCTAGAGTTCCTGTCTTTCTATAGAGCCATTTTAGAGGCCCTGAGAAAGATTATGACTTTTTTTGTTTATTTTCAATCACTAGTTATTTCAATTAATCAATTCTTTAGTTCAATTGTTTTGATAAGGAAGTGGTGTTCTTTGATTGGACTAGAGTTGACTTATTCAATGTACCTAGAATACAGGTTATTGAAGATAACAAATTTATTTTAAAACTTATTACAAGATAATTAGGAGAAAAACCTAAAGAAGAAAGAGAATGCATTACCAGATGAAACATAAAGATTGGTAAGCAAATGAAAGAGTTGATTTACTTACAAAGACTTATTTTTTCAGGTTACCAGTGGCTAAAGTAATTAAGCCCTAGTGGATATATTTTAGATCACATTTGCTTAAAGAATAATTGCAAAGCAACAGGAAATAAACATTTGCTAATTTCTTTATTTTGCGGGGGGGGGGGTGATGTTAACTCTTTCTAGGTGTTTACTTTCACTATCTCATAAAACTCTTAACTACAACCTTCAAAGGTAAGTATTCATTTATGTATGAGCAACAGAGAGGTCATAAACCTCTTAGAGTTCCACATAGGCAATAATAAATAACAGATTTTACTTTATTTTAATTGTTAATTCCATGTTCTATGCGCTAAACCATGTAGAATCTTTGAAAACAATATTTGTAGCATAATGCATAATCTTCCAAATGTCCAGAGGTGTGCAAATAGGAGAACTGTTTTGTTTTCTTTTTTGCTGACTTTAATGTAAGATAGTCTTTTATTTTTCTCTCCAGATTTTAATGTGCTGTGTCAGGAAAATACATATAATGAATGCTCTGGATTTTCTGTCTTTTGAGCTGATTCTGTAAGATCTGTCACATGCTTCTTCCTTAGAGATAGTAATTAATGGAGTGTATTGTTATTTCTATATAATATTACATCTGGAAAATTTCTCTTTGGACTTGTAGTAATGGCATGGGGGAGAGGTAGAAGAGAAGTTCAAAAGTTTTGGATTCTATGCAAGTAAGATGAAAAATAACCCATAAATAATAAAATGTGAACATTTCCTTCATATTTGTATTATTTCTGTAATTTTTCTAAGATATTGATAGGTAAGAAGGGGCTTAAGACCAGTAGAAAAGGATTTTTAACACTCTTGTAGTAAATGTGGAATAATAACTTTATAGTCTTAAGACATTAATGTTTGTTCAGTTTCAAACAATGATACATCAGTACATTATTTTTTAATTGAAAGAAGGACTTGTTTGACAATTCTTTTCAAGTGTGAACTATCATGGAGAATGCATAGGTCTCTAGATTTTGTGTCACTAGATTATGAAAGAGAAGACAAGACTGCCAAGACAAAGCTTAGGTCATTCACTGTGAAACCAAAAGGTGTTCCTGAGTTTGGCTCGTTGCTAATTCCATCAATTCTGCACAGGTCTTCAGAGGAGTTTTTTGTACCTCTATCAGGTAAACATAAGTCTTTGTCATAGAGGTAAATAGAGTATATAAATATAGGGGTAAAAAGATGCATCTCATTTTATCACTCTTCTGTGTAACAGCAGTAAAAGTTTTGTAGTGTGTATTGTATACAGAAAAACAATCATTTGTCAAAGGGTAAAGTTACTGAACATCAATGCTCTGTTTTTAAAAGATCCCCTGTGTGCTGTTAACCACACAGTATTCATAAAAAGTGGTACTCCAGGGTTAGATATTTTTGCTTCCTCAATTACTAGAGTTTTCTGAAGTCTCTCAAGAAACAGGGATTAAACATTTAGTGTCAAGAAGTGCGAGGCTGCACTTTGTTCCATTCTCTGATACATTCATTAGCCCAGACTTTAAATTTTCAATTACAGAATCCATAAAGCACCACAAAAAAAGAGTTAAAAGTGGTGATGGAAAGAATAAAAAGCAGAAGCGAGGAGCTTCAGATTTTAAAACTACTGTTCTTTAAAAGTAAAGCTTCTGCTAGAGTTATAGTTGAACACTTTGCTATAATTTTTAGTTATAATAAAATAAGATTTTCTATCTATAATCTCTAGTATGTAGAAATGAGTCAATATTATTCACATAGTATTTAAGAAATATGAAAAACATTAAAAAACTTTCCAGGTACCTTAGTGGGGATAAAACACCATTCAATAATGAAGCACACACAGAAGGTTGTGTAAGAGGTAGGTAAAGGGTGATTTCTATGACACAGTCATTCAGAAATTCAAATTTGAATGCCTAACATAAATTATATGTGAAAAATGAAATTATTTCAAAAATCTAGACTGCTGACTTCAGTTCTGACATATAAAGTGATTGAATGTTACCACCACTAGCCTTACAAGAAGAAAATGCTGAGCCACCTAAAAATCAAAGCAGTTTTTCTTGAGTCAATCAAAAAATGAGCACCAACATGGTGAAGCCAGCAAACCATAATCATGGTGGAGCCACTAATCCACATCTTGAAATCTCTACATAAAGAGGTATTCAGGGAAGTATACAACCTTGTTCTACTTTCCTGGAATAGAAATGGAAAGTAAGTAGAAATAAAGTGGCAGGAACATGTCTGTGAAAATTTTGGTAAACAGATTGTAGTTGATGTGAATTAGCATGATACTGTGAAATAATTAGTGGCCACAGCCTTATTGGTGAGAATCAGACCACAATTCACTGGGTTTTTACCTTCAGAAACATCAACTTTTTTTAAATGAAGATAAAGGAAAAATAACACAATGCATCTAATAAGGGAAGGAATGAATAATCCTTACGAAATGCTACCCAAATATTCTCTGTATAAAGCCTGACAATTTAGAAAAAAATTTCCATAATTACAACTTGAATTCCAACAGATGAAAATGACATTTCTCCTACCCTGTCTCTCTTTTCTTCTTTTAAGAAGATGAATTGGGAATACTGCAGCTACGGAAAAGGAAAACAAGATTAAGATGGTAGGGACTGGAACAGTGGATAGTTACAGTGGGTAGGGCTCTTCCCTTGAACACAGCAAACCCGGGTTCCATCCCTATCATTTCATATAGTTCCACAGGCCACACCAGGAGTTATTCCTGAGCACAGAGCTTGGAGCAAGCCCCGAGCACATTGGGATGTAAAAACCAAAAAAGAAAATTGGTGGTAGAAAAGCTTTCAGGTAAGAGGAAACACGTAGGAAAAAGCATAGGAAAAAGGAGTGTTAAAAATCTGAGATTATTGGGGCCGAAGCAATAGCACAGTGGGTAGGGCATTTGCCTTGCATGTGGCCGACCCGGGTTCGATTCCCAGCATCCCATATAGTCCCCTGAGCACTGTCGGGAGTAATTCCTGAGTGTAAAGCCAGGAGTAACCCCTGTGCATTGCCGGGTGTGACCCAAAAAGCAAAAAAAAAAAATCTGAGATTATTTAATGAGAATATTACAGAGTACTTTTGTCTCTCTGGATTTTCTTAGAATAGTATATATTTACAGCTAAAACAAGGACACTAGAATAATTTGTCTCTAGTCTCTATATATTCAGAAAAAGGCAGAGTTCAAGTCCTAGAGAGACTAATTATGTACCTATTAAAGGTAAGTTTCTCAATCTGTTTTAGTTGATATATTTTGCATAGCATTCAGTAAAAAATAATAATAATCAGATATGTCTAAAGACAAAACAGCTCAAATGAAAACATTCTGAAGAGATGAAATCACCGTGAATATCAGACTTAGCTAGAACATAGCCTTAACAATGACCAATCAAGGGATATAAAATGGTTATAGTTAATATATCAATGTATAAGATTAAAAAAAGTAGAAAACAGAAAGAATAGATGAATACATGGAAGGATGGAAGGATGGAAGCCCTAAGAAATAATCAAAAGCACTGTAACAAAAATGAAGAAAAAATTTTAACGAGTTCATTAGTGGACCTGACATGATTGAAGAATAAGTAATTTTTAAAATTGATAAATAGCAATTTTCAAAATCAAATGTGGTGAGACAAAAAAAGCAATTTTGAAAAGAGGGAAGACATAAAAATATGTGAGAAAATATCAAAAGGTATGTAAGCATGCAGTGAATATGAGAATAAAAAGCTAATTCAGGAGAATAAATATCTAGATACTAATTTTTCTAAGGAGGAGCCCCAGTGTCTCCTCCACCCAGATCCCCAGCTTTCCAGTAACTTGGAAGTGACACCACAAACTCCCCCCTCCTCCACACCCTATGTAATCTCATCAACAGCCAAGATCCAGAAACTATAAAAGAAAGCTTCTGGAAGAGAGTGAGACAATTTTTCCTGGATCTCTTTATTTAAATTTAAATTTTATTTTATTTTTCCCTCATGGCAGAGCCTGGCAAGCTACTCATGATGTATTTAATATGCCAAAAACAGTAACAACAATGTGCTCTTCATGTTCCTGGAGCAAGCAGACACCATTGGGCTACACTAGTACATGACAGGGACAAACAAAGACATTACTGGTGCCCGCTCAAGCAAATTGATGAATAACAAGATAACAGATACAGTTATACAGTGAATTTTTCTAAATTCAGTAGAATAACTATCAAAATTGTGAAAGCAGAGAACTTAAATTAACGAAAGACAGCAATGGGGGGGGCTGGAGCAATAGCACAGCGGGTAGGGCGTTTGCCTTGCACGCGGCTGACCCGGGTTCGATTCCCAGCATCCCATATGGTCCCCTGAGCACCGCCAGGGGTTAATACCTGAGTACAGAGCCAGGAGTAACCCCTGTGCATCGCCGGGTCTGACCCAAAAGGGAAAAAAAAAAAGACAGTAATGAATGGTCAGATAATACAAAGTAGTATGTACACTACAGAATACTAATATGATATTGAAGTAGTTTTGTAACACTGTCCATTAGATAAATATTCATTTATTTTTAAATGAATAAATATTAATATTAATCAATATTTATATTAATAAATATTAAATATTAATATTTATTTAATACAACAAATATAAATGATTAATTGCTAATATTAATTAATATTAATTTAGTGTTATTAATATTAATAGTAATAAATTTGTAGGTGTCACTGCCAAGTTACTGGAAAACTGGTGATCTGGGTGGAGGAGACACTGGGCCACCTCCTTAGAAAAAGTAGTATCTAATTTAATAGTAGACAAAATATTATTAGAAAAATTAGTACCTAATTTAATAATAGACAAAATATTATTAGAAAAATTAGTATCTAATTTAATAGTAGATAAAATATTATTAGAAAAATCAGTATCTAATTTAATATTATATAAATAATTATTTTATATTAAATAAATATTAATTAATTGAATTAATATTAATTGATATTAATACTATTGTCAATAATTAATGATATTTAATAAATATCTATCTAATATTCATCAATTTGCTCGAGTGGGCACTAGTAATGTCTCTATTGTGAGATTTATTGTTAGAGTATCCTGCCTGCACGGCAGAGACTGGCAAGCTACTCGTGGAGTATTTGATATGCTAAAAACACTAACAACAAGATATTGAAGTAAAAGTAAAAATATAATTTGAAAGAATATAGATGAATAACATAATTCCTACAGAATAATAAATATTGCAGACTTCTCATCAAAAACAAGCAAGCCAGAAAAAGGCTGAGTGAAATTTTTTAAATCTTGAAAGAAAAATTCTTACCGGTCTGAAATTCAGTATCCAGCAATATTAACCTATAAATGTGAATAATAAATATGTTGTCAGACTAATAAAGCTTACAAGTGCTTATCACCAGCAGATCTGTCCTGCAAAAGATGTTGTTTAGTCAAAAAGAAAATATTTTATAGAATAAATATGTGTTCACATCCAAAATTTATATACTGAAGCCCTAAAACTTAGTGTAGCTATATTTGGTTGAGGTTTCTAATAATTATGGGTAATTCTCAAAAGAAAGACAGTAAGAGCCAAGTACTAATCTTCATTAAATATAACATTTAGAATCAATATATAAAAGATGGGGCATTATTCAAAGTTGGATGTCTTAGCTTAGCTTTGTAAAAAAATAGGACCACTAACAATACAGCAGGGAAGGTGCTAGTCTTGCCTGCAAGCAACTAAGGTTGCATGCACCCCTGGCACTCCATATGCTTACCTGACACTCATCAGGAACGATGCCTGAGCACAAGCCAGTAGTAAGCCCTGAGTACAGCTGAGTGTGCTCTTCTAAACAAAAGAAACCAAAGTAAAATTGGTAGATTGAACTGCCTACCAGTGATAACCCAAGCATTGCTATTATTTAAACTGATTGAAAACCCTGCACGAACTACCACATCTTATAATAGATTTAACATTCTTCTCAAGCCCACATGGAATATTTACTGAGATAAACCACATCATATGGTATAAAAACCTAATACACATAAAAGGGTATATATTGTGCAATGACTGCTCTTAAATCACAATGGGATTAAATTATAAATCAATAAAATATAACTAGAAACAGCAATATTTCAAAATGAAACAACAAAAATCTAAATAATATAAATTGAAGAATAAATCTCAAGAAATATTTCAAAACACCTCATTGACTGAAATCGAACTGAAACCACAATTTACAAAAAATGAATGGAAAAAAAAAGAAAAAAAATGAATGGAATATAAGCCTCATCTATTAGAGTGACTTTTTAGCCTAACATGTACTAAAATATATAAAGTCATATCATTATATTATGGCATGAAATTGAATAAAAAGAAGAATAAATTGATCTAAAAAAGGAGTATATAGACTCAAGTACATAGAGTCAAATTCCTTAACAAAATAATACCAAATTGAACTCAACAATTTACAAAAGTAAATTTCACTAGTGATAAAGTAGATCTAATTCAGGTATCAAATATATTTCATCATTTAAAAATCAAACCTTTTAGGTTACATGTCAAAGCAGTAAAGAAGAAAAATTGCATTTATGTATACAGCAAGAACATTTGAAAACTCCAAACACCTATCCATGATATGTAAAATTCTCATAGAAAGAGGCACACTAAGTATCTTCCTAAACGTGACAAAAGACATCTAACTTTTTAAAAAAACATTTACACTTAGCATAACACTAATAAAGAAACTAGACATTTTCTTCCCAAGATGAGAATAAGGCAAAAATATTTTCATTCAGCACTCCTATTTATTACATTATTAGAAGTTTTAATATTGAAATAAAAGAAGAAAACCGAATGCAAAAAAATCTATGCTGAAAAGGAAGAAATGACTTCATTAAAAAATGCAAGATCATTTATTATATTCTAAAACTAATAAGGTGATAGAGCAGGGTTATTTGATCGAAGATCTGTAGCATTGTAGCATTGTCATCCCGTTGCTCAATGATTTGCTCAAGTGGGCACCAATAACGTCTCCATTGTGAGACTTGTTGTTACTGTTTTTGACCAATCGAATACGCCACAGGTAGCTTGCCAAGCTCTGCCATGTGGGTAGGATATTCTCAGTATCTTGCCGGGCTCTGAGAGAAGGACGGATCAGTATGCAAAATTTTATTGCTTTTTTAGTTCCAGAAATAAGCATTGGGAAATAAATAATTTTGTTTAAGAAAGGAAGAAAAAAAATAAAGCAAGAAGGAAAAAAAGAAAGGAAGAAAGAAAGAAAGGAAGGAAGAAGAAAAGAAAGAAGAGAGAAAAAAGAAAAGCATTCATAAATAATTTTAGCAATTTATGTATAGACTGTAAATAAATAAATTTCAAAAGTGAAAGAGATCAGGCATCTATTAAATGGAAAAGATAATCTACAATAATTTATTAGAAGACTAAACATTGTTGATACGCTAATTCTTTCCAACTTAACCTAAATATTCAACACAATCCCAGTAAAAATACCAGCAAGTTGATTTGCTAAAACTGACATGTCAATTCTATTATTTCTGTGGAGATCCTGAAGCATTCAACATATAACTAAAACAGAATAGAGTTGGAAGACTCTCATATTGAATCTCAAGATAAATTATCAACTATAGTAACAAAATGGCATATTATTGAAAGAATATACATACCAATCAGTGGAACAAAAAAGAGAGCCCAGAAATAAATTCATGAATTATATGAATGTATTAAAAAATTTTTGAATGAATAGTAGTGCAAAATAACCAATGGAGAAAGTAGTATTTATATCTCACTGTGATAGAACAACTGGAATTAAGTATTTTTGAAATGATTAATAAAATAAGGACCTAAATACAGATCCTCTCCTTTTCATAAATAATATTCAAAATTAATACTTAAAAAGTAGAATACATTTTAAAACTTATATAATATGTAGACATACAGATCAAAAAAATAGAATAATGTAGTAATTCTTTACTGCTTGTGAAAATACAAAGTAGTAGAGACAAGTTGAAAGTCAGCTAGACTGTTGAACACAATCAAATATAATCTTACTATTCAATCTAACAATTCACTTATGATTTAACTTTTTTTTTTTGCTTTTTTTGGTCACACCCAGCAATACACAAGGGTTATTCCTGGCTCATGCACTCAGGAATTACTCCTGGCGGTGTTCAGGGGACCATATGGGATCCTGGGAATCGAACCTGGGTCGGCCTCGTGCAAGGCAAACGCCCTACGCTTTGTGCTATTGCTCCGGCCAAAATTCACTTATGAATGAATAAGAATAACATTAATAATGAACAGATATTAACATGGTATAATATGTATACATAATATGAAATATTAAAATATGTACAGAGAACTAGAATATTTATAATTGCAGAGGAATATATATAATATATTATTCATTATTATCCATTATTATTCATTATTTATGCTATATATTCTTTATTAATATAATTAATATTATTTTCCATGTAATATGCCTCGATCATTTTTTAACAGTTAATGCGTTATTAATGTTAATTCTTTAACGCAGCTTTGTTGATCACTGTATCACTGTCACTGTCATCCTATTGCTCATCCATTTGTTCGAGCGGGCACCAGTAATGTCTCAATTGTGAGACTTGTTGTTACTGTTATTGGCATATCGAATATGCCATGGGTAGTTTGCCAAGCTCTGCTGTGCGGGTGAGATACTCTCGGTAGCTTGCTGGGCTCTCAGAGAGGGGCGGAGGTCCGCCCAGGTTGGCTGTGTGCAAGGCAAATGCCCTGCCCACTGTCCTATCGCTCCTGGTAGTGGCATTCAACATTTGAGTGAGCAACTATATTACACATATGCTCTATAATACTATTTAGCAATGAAAAAGAATGAACTTTTGAATCCAGAAAAGAAATGCATGAATCCTCAAGTGAAGTAAATAAAATATATACAACAATAAAGGCAGATTGAACAGCCTTTAAGCAGCTCTCTTCTATTCTATAATATTTCATCAGTATTCACTAGTGATTTGAGAAGTAAAAGGCCTTGAACAAGTGAATCAGAAGTCACTTTATAAGTTAGTGACACTAAATTATCTGATACCACAATGATGGATGTATGACCCCACTGAACGCATTTTTGTAACATTAAGAAATGAACTTTCATGTTTGCAAACTTAACAAAAGCCGTTTAATCAGCCAGGTGTCCCAAGAGGGTGTATATATGTTTAAAAAAATACTCTAGCTGTTTTACTAATTAAGAAACAACTTCCCTTGGGGAGTAGTTGAGGTAAAATTACTAAACTATGAAACTTTCTAAATGAACAGAATCTGTAGCACAAAGAGGGCAATGAATTGTAGTTAAAGACAGTTCAGAAGGTGATGGAGGTGTTATATTTAGGATATGGGTTAACAACTGTGATATATTCTTGAATTGAAACAATTAGATACACAAATGGGCTTGGAACCGGATTTATTATAGTTGGAGTGAAAGGTTAGTGATGAGTAAGTTGTTGGTGTGATTATGAACTCAAGGGGAGAATGGTATAAAGTTATGCCCAATGAATGTCTATAAATGGATTGGCGGACCTGGCTTCGATTCCTCCGTCCCTCTCAGAGAGCCTGGCAAGGTACCGAGAATATCCTGCCCACATGGCAGAGCCTGGCAAGCTCCCCGTGGCGTATTCAATATGCCAAAAACAGTAACAACAAGTCTCACAATGGAGACATTACTGGTGCCCACTCAAGCAAATCGATGAACAACGGGAAGACAGTGCTACCGTGCTACTACAAATGGATCAATGTATAAAATATCTATAGATAGACATATAGACAAGGTATAAAACATAAATATATTTTTGTTTCATGAACAAAAACAGCAATAACAATCCTACAACAAGGAGATTACTAAATACCAAGATCTGAGGATTTTCTTTTTTTTTTATTTAATCACCGTGAGATACTTCCCCCCGCCCCTGTTTTTAATGCCTTTAATGCCTTATTCAGTATGAAAAAACTGAAGGCTTAAATAAAATGACTTACTCTGGACTGTTCCACAAATAAAGTTCCAATTTTAACTTATAGTGCCAGGAAGTAATAAAGTCATAAAATTTAGCACATATCTTTTTACAACATATACTTAATATATATTTTATAATAACAACACATCACACTAATATCTATATAAATAGTCAAATTTAGAAGAATTTGAGTAAAGCATAGTTAAAATAAAAAAATTTGAGAAACTGTTGCAGTCTCAGAAAAATTATGATTAAATGCAACATAATTTTCCAGATGGAATCCTAAAACAGAAGTAGTTAGGTAATTATTAAGAAAATCTATATAGACTTAAGTGAATAAAAGTGTTGATCAATTCTTGAATCAATCCCTGTTGAATCGATTAATGTTGAATTGCTATTGATTCCATCATTCTTGCAAATGTACCATAACAATATAAGAAATTAATGATAGGATAAGCTTATCGTGTACTGTATTGGAACTCTATATTATCTATCATCTAAATTGTAAATCAAAGTCTATTTTAAACCAAGAAACCTGTAATGCATATATATGTTAAATTATTGTTGCTATTTTGGAATGAATATTATATTTAATGAAAAAATTTACATTATTTCTTTGAGGAAAGAAATGAGATTTCCTGTCTTCAGGATTTCTCAGGTAATAGACTCAAATTTCTAAGTTATAAGAATTTTCTATCTTGAAGCATAATTTAAAAAGAAACAGTTTTTAGCCTATGAGATTCAGTTATGTATTTGTTCTCCATTAACTCAAAAGAGTCTGCATATGCTTGTGCATATTCTACTTAAAGAGTTTACAATACAATGAAAGGTCCAGAGCTTTCAGTTTCTCATTAGTCATTTATGGGCCCAGTAATACATTCTGGAATACCTCTCCTCTATTAACTATCACTCAACCTTTTTTTTTCATTCCCAGCACATTCTATGTTTTTCACTACCAACAAAAAAAAGTCTACCTTTTCCATAAAATATATTGGTGATAATCTTCCCAACTAACCATATTAATACCATAGCTATTAAGGCATAAAAGTTATATTATATATAATATTTATAGTAAAGGTAATGAAAGCTGCTATACCTCATCAAATATGACATATCTGATCCTTTTCGTCCACTTTTGATTATGAGGAGAGAGCAAGAGTATTTCCAAACACTGAGGCACTGTCACCAATATCTATTGTAAAAATCAGAAAACCATTACCTTTATTTCTTAATCAAATACTTTACATGACACAACTTTGCATTGATATTTCTGATAATCAGCAATATTATTCGTGAGAAGATAAAATGATTTTTTGTAATAGATATATATTGTTGTTAATACATTTAAAATAGTTAAGTATATTTCGTTCAAGTGGTTTCCCCATCAGGCACAATTGAAATGTAAAATTATCACAATTTGAAACCTTAACTATTGAAGAAAAGTGTTTTCTGATGTGATAACTTCAATTGAGAAAAGCATTCTACTTTGATTATGAAATAATATTCAAAAGTTGATCAAGTAATTAAATAAATTATGAAAATTGAAAAAAAAGAATTTTCTATCTTGGAAACTAGTACTGACACAAAATTCAAGTTTAAATTAATTACATGAATTTTTGCTTTGCTTTTCAGATATGGAGATTAATAAAAGTATTTGATTGCTATTTTTAAAGTGCCAACTGAATACACCTATTAGTTCATTTTCCATGCTTTATGCCGATGGAAAATCCATCTTTAACCATAAAGCAATTGATTTCTGCAAGCATCCTTTCCACCTATTACTGATTTGCATCCTGTAGAGCCCATATTACAAGACTGCTTTAGTGCAATGCACTTTCTCTCTTGCTTGGCCTCTCTGGTCTATCCAAGTTACCAAGGACCAGAAATAGCTACAGTTTTGGCAGTATCCATTCTCTTCGCCTTTAGGGTATACTCACTATTTAGCAATGAGGATTTTCAAATGCAAATGACCCTCCAAATTAGGGCAGTCCTCCTTCTTAGAGTCACTACTTAGCCACCACCTGTGTGTATCCCTATTCAAAGTCGATCTACTCAGGCCATATGCATCTCCTCCAGTGTTTTATTTGACAATCTGTTTCAGCTTCGCAAGGGAGCTAGCAAATTATGTATTGCTCATTTTGTCAAAGTCATCATTGATGACAATTCCGGCATCAAGAGGCTCATTTTATTCTGCAGATGTTTTTATCAAATAGAGAATAAATCATGATTCCCCATCTTGTTTTATGTTGTATTTCTGGGAATATCAGAGGGCACAAATAAAAACCCTTTCATTAATAAAGAAAGAAACAAATAGACTCCAGAGGGTCTCCTGCATGGTTTTTGGGTATGCAGAGCACATACTGGTGAGAGATATATTTAGCACTCACATAACAGGGTTGGTGTAGGGAGTGTTGGTGCTGGGGAGGTAATCTTAATTTTTAAGTTATTCCTTTCCTCTCATTCCTTTGAATTAGTTGGCCTAATTTCATTCAAAATTCCAATATAGATCAACGGTCACTGTCTTCTTGAGAGTGGCATTGAAGACTGTTCCTGAGAAGAATTGACAATTAATCTCACTGACAAATCATTAGGAGAGCTTGCCTTTTGTGTTCTGATGATATGTATCTAGACTCTGTAGGTTTTGACATAAACATACAGATAAAAAAAGCTCTTGCTTTGGCCTGCAAAAGTCTATGCTCAAACTTAGAAAAAGTTTGTAAAAGAAAAAATGCAGGTATGTGAATCTGTCTATTCATTATGAGATTCTTAATGAAGAGAAATATTTAATATAGTCACATTAAATTTGGTTCTATTTTAATCTCATATTTGCTGTTAAAGTTGGCCTCCATAACACCCTTTTACAGTACAGACTGTCCATAATTTAAAACGAGACCATTTTTCTTTTTTTTAAAATTATTATAGAAAAAATGAAACTGATGCACCTTATTTATTTATTTTTTTTGGAGTTGCCATTTTCTTTTTATTTTTATTTTTATTGAATCACCATGTGAAAAGTTACAAAGTTCTCAGGCTTATGTCTCAGTTATACAATATTCAAAAACCCATCCCTTCACCAGTGCCCATATTCCACCACCAAAAACCCCAGTATACCTCCCGCCCACGCCCCCCCACCCCCAACTGCATAACTAATGAATTTCACTTCATTTTCTCTTTACCTTGATTACATTCCATATTTCAACACAAACTCACTCTTGTTGTTGGAGTTTCCCCCCAAGAAAGACAGCCCTACTACCAAGGAAGCATTTGATAATTAGTTTTCCATTGCTGAGAATGAAGAGATATGTATCCCCACTGCTCCAAGTACATAACTATTTTCTTTTTCTTTTTCCTTTTCCTTTCTTTTTCCCCTCTCCCCCTTCCTGTGCCTCACAGGATGGTGGACGCTACGCCGCATTTCTCTCCGAAAATGGGAAACAACCAGGAAAGAGGGATATTTCCTCTTCTCGGCCGGCATGGGGCTGTTGCTTAGTTCACAGTCCAGAGAAATGGCTGCTACTTTGATTACCTTCAATATTTCAACAAAAAATTCACTGTTATTCTTTGGAGTTTCCCCCCCCCCCAAGTCAGACCTGTTAAAAAGGAACTGTCTCACATTGCTGACAATTAACAGATGTTAAGTCGAGTGGACGTGGCACTGTCCGCACAGTTTTGGATTTCTGTATAAAGTCCAGGGAAAATTCTGCCAGAAATTGCATAGCCCATCTCACAGTCCCAGTGCATTGCTGTAAGAAGCTGTGCTGAATGCCCAAATGTGTTAGGTCTCTGGGATCAAAGTCTTTAGGCGCAGAGGGTCCGTTTCGCTCTCAGCAGCTCCGGATTAATTTGGGCTGAGGGCATGCCAGTTACACCCACTTTCCATGATTCCCTAGGAGCCCCAAAGTGTAAAAACTGTATACCTCTGGGTTCGGAGTCTTAGAAGGTGGATCGAGCCATGTGAATGTTGTTGCCGCTGCCATTTTCCATGCAGAAAGACAGGGTGGGGAGGAAAGATCCATCCCCGGGCAGCGCGGAGTTGTAGCCCAGCTCACAGTCCCAGTGCATTGCTGTAAGAAGCTGCGCCAAAATGTGTTAGAAGGTCTCTGGGATTAAAGTCTTTAGGCGCAGAGGGTCCCAAAACTGATATACTTTAAATAAAAATTTTGTGCCAGATGATTTTGCCCAACTGAAAGTCAATGTATGTCTTCTGAGCATATTTATAGGCTAAACTAAATTATGATGTTTAGTAGATTTTATCTTATGCTGGATTTATCAGGAGAAAATGCCATCTGCAGTGTAGGGCGGTGTGATTGGAAGTTGGATAGAATGTAGTAAGAGATAATATGGTAGTTATCAGAACAGGATATGCAAAGGGTGAGTGTTTGATGGTACTCTATGATGCAGGCTGCAGCACTAAAAGGGAGTACTAAGGATGAACATGGTCTTGGACAATTTTTAGGGATTTTGAAAACAAGTATAGAAATATTAGAGAACTAACTGCCAACAGAATAAATAACATATGATGCAACTCTATCATTACTTTTATCAACAACAATGTTAAAGATATTAGTTAGTTAAGTGTCAAGCACAGTACTGTAACTTTATATTTATTTTCTTCACAGTTAAGTCTTGAGGTATTAACTCAATGTCTTTCAGTATGAAAAATGCACCTCATAAAGTTTATGCTACTTACCCAAGAATGCATAGTTAGAAGTTTCCAAATCATACTAAAAAACAACTACAAACATAGCATCTGTATTTGAGTGATTCTTTATTTGAATATAGGCAATTTAACATTTCTGCCTTACTACCGAATCTTCCATAAAACTGTGCTGCTTTTAATTGGAATTTACATACTCATGCATTTACTTATTCATAATTCTTCACTATTTTTTTTGAAAATCTACTGACAAGAACTATGTTAGGTTCTGGAAATAGGAATAAAATATATTAACAATTTACATATATGATAACATAATATATACATATCCATAACATATTATTAGAATATATGTTTGCACACACTTATGTACAATCACTTCTAAAAGAAAGAGAATTAGATTTGTGTAATTAGCAGCAAACTCTTATTTTTCTTCTAGAACAATTAACAAATTATTTCATTTTTATGTCAATTTCTAAAAGAAATGTACAATCACTTCTAAAAGAAAGAGAAATAGATTTATGTAATTAGCAGCAAACTCTTATTTTTCTTCTAGAACAATTAACAAATTATTTCATTTTTATGTCAGCACTCTTTATGATTCTAATCATCTTCTCTAGGAAGCCCTTAGACATTTTGCATAAGGATCACAATGAGCTATTTAAGAAAGATTCTTTCTCCTTTCCCAATTGTGTTTCCATCAAGTCTGAATAAAACATAAAGTGATCAATATTTGTTCAAATGACCACGCCAATGCAGTGTATATTTGTGTTGATTTTTTTCTTTTTTCTGCCTTTCTTCCATATACTCAATACTTAAGGCAAGAATCACTGCAGCAAATGGATAGGAGAGGCAAATAAGTTTTTAACAAGCTTTCAATAGACTGACAAAAGGAGATGAGAAACTAGAAACACGACAATAATAAGCAGTAACTCTGCCAAGAAATACAACCTCTAAATGGATCCTGAATGAGTAATTTACTTATATATTTGCATCTTTCAGTTCTATTTTATGTTATCTATTTTTTTCCTCTTGTTTTGAAGACCACTTGGATTTATTGCATCTCCTGGTGTTCTTTAGCATTTTTTTTTCGTTGTTACTGAACATCTAATCTTCTTATATTAACATCTCTTTATGTTTAGATTTTTCAGACATCATTTAGGTTCATGTTTTTTACAAATAGGAGGAATCATGAAATAAACAGAGTTATTGTTAGTACACAAATAGCTTTAGACAGATCGTAAAGTCCCTACTGATCAAAGAACTATACAATGCTGACTAGCTTGGGCAGTGACAGCAAAAATTTTCATAAGCCAGATGCTTAGCTTTCAGCTCAATACCATCAACTTATCTGCAGCATGTGAGAATTCCCTATTACTTTTCCAAAAAGCCTATTTTCTTCCTGACCCTTGGAAAAATTCTGCAGATTCTGAGGTCTTCCCTGACTGCATATAACTCAAAATGATGAGAACATGTAGCAAAAGATAAGCATGCTTTGGTGGTTTTCTTTCTTTCTTTTCTTTCTTTCTTTCTTTCTTTCTTTCTTTCTTTCTTTTCTTTCTTTCTTTCTTTCTTTCTTTCTTTCTTTCTTTCTTTCTTTCTTTCTTTCTTTCTTTCTTTCTTTCTT